>NC_057800.1:406505738-406505952 GCF_018294505.1 Triticum aestivum | reverse complement strand
GTTGTTGTCGTTGTTGTCGTTGTTGTCGTTGTTGTTGTTGTTGTTGTTGTTGTTGTTGTTGTTGTTGTTGTTGTTGTTGTTGTTGTTGTTGTTGTTGTTGTTGTTGTTGTTGTTGTTGTTGTTGTTGTTGTTGTTGTTGTTGTTGTTGTTGTTGTTGTTGTTGTTGTTGTTGTTGTTGTTGTTGTTGTTGTTGTTGTTGTTGTTGTTGTTGTTG
>NC_057800.1:406466818-406505485 GCF_018294505.1 Triticum aestivum | reverse complement strand
CTGTTGTTGCTGCTGCTGCTGCTGCTGCTGCTGCTGCTGCTGCTGTTGTTGTTGTTGTTGTTGTTGTTGTTGTTATTGTCTCTTCTACGTATATATAGACATCTTCAGAACATTAAGGTAACACTCTTCCTTGTTGCTATGTAGTCTAGGATTGCATATTTATACATTTAGTGCAGTGCATGTTGCTATGTAGCCTTAGATTTATTACGTATGTCCCTAGTTAACCTAATGATAAAGGGGTTACAGATATACTCAGTTAAAAGTCCGATTCATCAATTAGTCCCTTATCATCCCCCGACATATATGGTACCAGCTACCGATATCCTGAACAGTGAGTATACATAAGCCATGGGATGAAACTAACCGCGATAGAAAACAACAGTCGTTCCCAAAATTATCCTGTGTAAGTACATCGAGAGGTATGTTAAGAACAACAGGCTAAACATCAACCAAATATATCCATGGCAGACAAAATAATCTCCAAAAGATAGCTTCAATGTGCAGGTTTAAGCACGTTAGCAAAGCAAAACAAGTGGAAATGTGTGTTAACTACAACATGCCTAACATTTAACAATAAGCAAACACAATCATTCAAAATGGTATTATGCTAGTCTAAGTACACTGGTTATTGTTAAATAAAAATGGAAAGGCGTGTTAACTACAACATACAACAACCAAATGTAGTCATTCATAGTGGTATTGTTGAAACTGGTATTGATGAAATTGAAGTGCACAGTTCATCACTACAAGAAAATACACTTCCGTGATGATACATGTTTGTCACAGTAGGTCACATTTTTTTGCCATGCATGTACATCCATGATGATTTTATGACAGAATCAATGTAGTCATACCTCTGCTGTCGTAGAAGTGTTCCATGACATTACCAAAATTATCATCACGGAAGTGTCCACTTCCATTACGATAAATCACACGTCATAGAAGTGCTTTCGTCAAGGGTAACCGACACGTGCATCCATCGTAACGGGTCGCCGTTAAGCTATCGGGTTCCGGTTTGGATCCGATAACTCGTTAACAACACGGACCAATGGGGATTTTCCACGTGTAAAATTCTGAATGGCCAGAGGAACCACGTCTCGGCTCACCGTTGGCAAAGATGTCATCCACTCATTGGACAAAAGGCGCCTATGACATGTGGTACAACGCAACAAAGGCCCATTTCGGTGAAAAGGCCAGCCCCTTTGACTTTTTTAAAAGGTAGAGGACCAGCCCGCGGAAAGCCTGTTAGCGACATGTTCGCATATAGCCCTTTTACAGCCCGCTAAGTCATGGCTCGTTACGACTTATCCGTATTAGGCCCAGTAGCGTCACCTGGGCTGCCCGGTATGATTTCAGCCCGTTGCAACTTCTGGCCCATGTATGGCCCATGACGTCTTTCGGCCTATATGAGGCCCTTCGTAACTTTTAGCCCATTAACGGCCTGTGGTGAAACTAGCCCGTAATGAACAGTGTATCGCTTTATATCCATTAATGGCCCATTAGTCCATCGACCATTTCTTGCCCTTGTTAACTTTCGGCCTTCTAAGGCCCCATTTATTCTTGGGCTCATTTCCAGAATTCGATTAGTTACATTCGTTACTGGCCTGTTCCGCTTGTGGGCCAAATTCAGCCCGTGGTTACAGTCGGCCTGTTTGTGGCCTGTTAACCCGTTGGGCTGTTTTCATAGCGTCAACAAATACGGCCTATTAATGGCCCGTTATGGTCTGGCCATACAACAGATGATTTCCACTCTAGCCCGTTTACATCCCATTTTGCGGTCCATTATTGGCCCATGAAAAGTACGGCCCATGTTTGGGAAAACGATTATACGGCCTATAGAAGGCCCATGGATCCTACGACCCGTAGAAGGCCCATGGATCCTACGGCCCGTAGAAGGCCCATGGATCCTACGGCCCGTGGAGGGCCATGGTCACCACAGCAGGTAGCAGGACCATGGTCACAACAGTCTGTGTTTTGCTATGGTTATTGTGGCCTAGTTATAAAAATAGGTTATTGCGGCCACTAGAAAAACGCGGAAAAAGAACTATAGTGACTACAAGCAAACAACTAAACAAGACAATAAGGAAATAAATAAGCAAGCAACTAACGGTATGCTATTAAGGCTATTACACATATTACATCCACCGAGCATCAGAGTTCGCCACCAGTGCAAATATAGGGAACAAAGCAGCATATTACATATACTAGCTCTCTAAATTGGCCACCAGTGCAAATAAACGCGACAGCAAAACAAGTCCATAACTGAAACAACTTCAGAAGAGCTCAAGAAACTTTATCCTGGGTATCCACCATGCTGGCAATAAGCTTAGCAATCTTATTAGCTTTGTCCTGTTTGCGTTAAAATCCTCCAACGCTTGTTGTTGCACCAGAAAGTATGCATCTGAATGCTCCAGGGACTTCCGCAGTCCTTCCGCTTCTTGTCGTAGCACAACTGATTGATGTCTTTCAGCTTGTAGTTGAGACTCAAGAAACCAAACTGATTCAGATAGTGAGTTTGAATAGCTTGTGCAAGCGGTAGTGGCCACTAACTCGAACACTAAACCAAGACAGGACTTTGGGGTTGTCTCACTGTCTTCGAGATAGTCTTCCTTAGCTGTTTTGTCAGCTTTGTTCGAGACCAACAAGGATGTGTCACTATCCTGAACCTTATCTGCATTACTTCCTTTACCATTGCTTAATAAGGCACTCTTCCCCAATATTCTGTCAGCATTCTAAAAGAAGAAACAAGCAGACACATTTATAAGAGCAAACCTGTTATAGAAACATGCGTAAAGATAAATGTTGTGCCATTGGAGTTTTGATTGGATCCTTCAGTTTATAAGAGCAAAGCAGTATGCATGATAGCAATGGAATCTTAAATGAGAATAGTTGTTCTTCAGGTTTAAGCACTTGTTCTACATGAACAGAGTACAGTAAGATGCAAGAATATAGTACTTAAAAATAGAAAATGAGCTCATAGACCTTACGACATTCTTGGTTCGGGATCAGTACAGAACAAGGCGTTCCGAGTCATCATCTAGTAAATGTGTCTTAGGAGAACGTAAGGGAATTTGATGAGGTTATTTGCCAGTGAAGTGCATTTTCTTTAGGTAATTCCGATACTGCCACCAAGCATTCTTGAAGATAGCAGAGGTATTTGCACAGGTTAGCTCATCCCGAGTTTCCAAATCGGTCCTTCTCTATAGAGAAAAATTGGAAATTTTTCTGTATTATAACCATCATGGAGGTAGAATGTATGGGACAAAGCAAAGTAATTGCCATGAATAACGTTACTTACACATAACTCCTAGACAAACACCTACAACTGGCATTTTCCTTCATCTTCAGTATAATATTTCCATGATGCGAAGATACGCACATAGGATTTAACAACATCAAATGTGCTAGATGCTAAACTAGGACTGGCTGGTGGTGCTTCCTTCACAGGAATAGGTGTACTAACTGGTGGACTTGGGGTTCGTCATGGTAGTACTAGCACTTTGGGCACTGGAGCTGCCTTACTAACTGCTCTTGTTTGGGAGCACTATGGTGGAGATGGTGCTGTGTCAACAGGAACTGAGTTACTATCTGCTGGGGTTGGGGTTAGATTGGGTGAAGCTGGTTCTCTGTCCATCGCAGCAGGTGAGGGAGTCCTGGATTAGGGGGTCTCCGGACAGCCGGTATCTCCATTGGCCGGACTGTTAGACTATGAAGATACAAGATTGAAGACTTCGTCTCGTGTCCGGATGGGACTCTACTTGGCATGAAAGGCAAGCTTGGCAATACGGATATGGATATCTCGTCCTTTGTAACCGACCTTGTGTAACCCTAACCCTCTCCGGTGTCTATATAAACCGAAGGTTTTAGTCCGTAGGACAACAACCACAACATACAATCATACCATAGGCTAGCTTCTAGGGTTTAGCCTCTCTGATCTCGTGGTAGATCTACTCTTGTACTACCCATATCATCAATATCAATCAAGCATGACGTAGGGTTTTACCTCCATCAAGAGGGCCCGAACCTGGGTAAAACATCGTGTCCCCTGCCTCCTGTTACCATCCGGCCTAGACGCACAGTTCGGGACCCCCTACTCGAGATCCGCCGGTTTTGACACCGACATTGGTGCTTTCATTGAGAGTTCCTCTGTGTCGTCGCCATTAGGCTTGATGGTTCCTACTATCATCGATAGCGATGCGGTCCAGGGTGAGACTTTTCTCCTCGGACAGATCTTCGTATTCGGCGGCTTTGCACTGTGGGCTAATTCGCTTGGCCATCTGGAGCAGATTGAAAGCTACGCCCTGGCCATCAGGTTAGATTTGGAAGTTTGAACTACATGGCCGACATCCGCGGACACTTGATCATCGACGGATTTGAGCCACAGCCGGGCGCGCCGCACTGTCACGATGGGTATGACCTAGCTCTGCTGCCGAACAGTACCCCAGAGGCCACGCCCGCATTAGCTCCGACCCTTACCTCGGAGCCAACTGTGCCAGTCGAGGACGGGTGGTTAGACACCGCCTCAGGGGCTGCAGTCTCAACGGCGATCGAGCTGAACACCAGCCTAACCCTCTGCGCAGCCCGTGACTCTAAGGTGCCGGACTCTTTCCCGGACTCCGAACCATCCGCGCCCCTGCCAATCGAATCCGATTGGGCGACGATCATGGAATTCACCGTCGCGGATATCTTTCAGCACTAGCCCTTCGGCGGCATTCTGAATTCACTAAGGTCTCTCTCTTTGTCAGGAGAGCCCTGGCCGGATTATGGCCAACAGGATTGGGATGCGGACGACGAAGAAATTCGACGCCCACCGACCACCCACTTCGTAGCCACTATCAATGATTTAACCGACATGCTCGACTTCGATCCGAAGGCATCGACGGTATGGACGACGATGTAGGAGACGAACATAAACCAGCACCTATAGGGCACTAGAAAGCCACCTCGTCATATGACATATACATGGTGGATACACCCAAAGAAGGCAATGGCGACGGGATAGCGGAGGATGACCCCTCCAAGAAGCAACCCAAACGCTGACGTCAGCGGCGCCGCTCTAAGTCCCGCCAAAGCAAAAGTGGTGATACCGGCACAGGAGATAATAACACTTCTGGATAGTGCCAAAGAAAACAACAAACCCCTCCAGCAAGATTCAGAGCAGGAGGATGGAAGAGACAGCTCTCCCGAGAGAGCGGCAGATGGAGAGGAGGAGGATTACAATCACATGCCCCCCTCTGAAGACGAGGCAAGCCTCGGCGACGATGAATTCGCCGTGCCAGAGGATCCCGTCGAACAAGAGCGCTTCACGCGCCGGCTTATGGCCACGGCAAATAGCCTGAAGAAAAAGCAGCAGCAGCTTCAAGCAGATCAAGATCTGCTAGCTGACAAATGGACTGAAGTCCTCGCGGCCGAGGAATATAAACTCGAGCGCCCCTCCAAGAGTTACCCAAGGAGCAGGTTACTACCCCGACTGGAGGAAGAAGCATATGATACGGCTGATCGGCCACCTCATGGCCGCGATAGAGAGGCATTCCAGCCAAAAGCTCAGCCTCCACCCCAACGCCATTCAAATAAAAAGGCATGGGGAGATACGCCAGACCTGCGAGACATATTGGAGGACAAGGCAAAGCATTCAAGATCGATCTACGGATCACGAGGGCGCACCACTCTGCGAGACGACAAACGTCACGCCGGATACAGTAAAAGCAAATCCGGCCAGGCCGAACACAGCGGGCAAGACCCATTCGAGCTGCGTCGCGATATAGCCCAATACAGAGGCGCCGCACACCCCCTATGCTTCACAGACGAAGTAATGGAACATCAATTCCCAGAAGATTTCAAACCTGTAAATATTGAATCATACGATGGCACAACAGATCCCGCAGTATGGATTGAGGACTTCCTCCTCCACATCCACATGGGCCGTGGCGATGATTTACACGCCATCAAATACCTCCCACTAAAGCTCAAAGGACCAGCGCGGCATTGGCTTAACAGCTTGCCAGCGGACACCATTAGTTGTTGGGGAGATCTGGAAGCCGCATTCCTCGACAACTTTCAGGGCACTTATGTGCAACCACCAGACGCCGATGATTTGAGCCACATAATTCAGCAGCCAAAAGAGTCGGCCAGGCAATTCTGGACTCGGTTCCTTACAAATAAAAAATCAAATCGTCGACTGTTCAGATGCAGAGGCCTTAGCGGCTTTCATGCACAACATCCGAGACGAGTGGCTAGCCCGGCACCTTGGTCAGAAAAAGCCGAAATCTATGGCAGCTCTCACGACGCTCATGACCCGCTTTTGTGCGGGAGAAGACAGCTGGCTGGTTCGTAGTAATAACATATCAAAGAACCATGGTACCTCAGATACCAAGGACGGCAATAACAGGTCACGTCCCAACAAGCATAAGCGCCGCATTAACAGCGAAAATACTGAGGATACGGCAGTCAATGCCGGATTCAAAGGCTCTAAACCCGGTCAGCGAAAAAAGCCATTCAAACAAAGTACGCCAGGTCTGTCCAGCTTGGACCGTATACTCGATCGCTCGTGTCAAATACACGGCACACCGGACAAGCCAGCCAATCACACCAACAGGGATTGTTGGGTGTTCAATCAGGCCGGCAAGTTAATTGCCGAAAACAAGGACAAGGGGCCGCATAGCCATGATGAGGAGGAGCCCGGGCAGCCGCACACCGGAGGGCAGAAGAGGTTTCCCCCACAAGTGCGGACGGTGAACATGATATACGCGACCCACATCCCCAAGAGGGAGCGGAAGCGTGTGCTCAGGGGCGTATATGTGTTGGAGCCAGTCACCCCAAAGTTCAACCCTTGGTCCTCCTGCCCGATCACCTTCGATCGCAGGGACCACCCCACTAGTATCCGTCATGGCGGATTCGCCGCACTGGTCCTAGACCCAATCATTGATGGATTTCACCTCACTCGAGTCCTTATGGATGGCGGTAGCAGCCTGAACCTGCTTTATCAGGACACAGTGCGCAAAATGGGTATAGACCCCTCAAGGATCAAACCCGCAAAAACGACCTTTAAGGGCGTCATTCCAGGTGTAGAGGCCCATTGCATAGGCTCAATTACACTGGAAGTGGTCTTCGGATCCCCGGATAATTTCCGAAGCGAAGATTTAATCTTCGATATAGTCCCGTTCCGCAATGGTTATCACGCGCTGCTTGGGTGAACCGCATTTGCTAGATTCAATGCGGTACCGCATTATGCATACCTCAAGCTCAAGATGCCAGTACCTCGCGGAGTTATTACAGTCAATGGAAACACAGAGCGCTCTCTCCGAACAGAGGAGCACACCGCAGCCCTCATAGCAGAAACGCAAAGCAGCCTCTCAAGGAAATCAACCAGTTCGATGCTTCACAGCCCGGACACCTTCAAGCGCGCTCGGGGCAATAGGCAAATAGACCGCCTGGCGCGATCTGAGCTCGCGTAGCAATACGGCGGCCACCCCAATCCTAGCCCAGCGGCAAAACTCGTGTCGCGCGTACATAATTACGCATTATAAATACCATGGGCACAAGTGGGGAGGGGGGCACAACTGCGGCATGCCCCAAGACGCAGCCTAAACCGCACTAGGGGCTTCCCGTTCGGTTATTTTTCTTTTTTTCAGGACCTTAATCTCTGGAAACACTGTCCGGTAGCACTATTGCCGAACACATGATGCAGCAACCAAGGAGGCAGACAGCCACATTATACCACGGAATTCCCAGGTTGATTACAATAACGAGTGAAATATTCAATTTAATATCATTCCTCAGCTTGCCCTTGGAAGGGACATAGTCCTACTCTTTGCTTATCGCACTATCTGCATCACTCTGCTTTAACGCAACTTTTTAATAAACAATGCATGACATTACGACTATTATTGCATTCTTGTTATATATATATATATATATCTGTGTGTGTTCATTAATGACGCCTTGCAACCGTATACTATGGTACGGCCAATACACCAGGGGCTTACGTACCCCACAATACGGTGTGAAAAGTCCGAACACTTTCACAAGTGCGGCACCCCGAACTTATAGCATTATATGCATCAGCTCCGAATCATGTCTTTGGTCAAATGTTGGGTTTGCCCGGCTCCTATGTTTTGGTACCTTATGTTCCGCTCTATCGGCTAAGGTAGCGCTAGGAGAACTACTGCGATTGTGCCCCGGTTCCGCCGGGCTTAGCACCTCAGTAGAGAAAGCTAAAACTGACTGTCATGATAAGGCGAGAGACTGGTCTCTGTTCGGCGAGGTTTTTCGAGTCCCTAAAGACTTATGCCGCTTAGGGCGAGGGGCCGGCCCTGTCCGGCTTACAGGCATGTATCGCGCCCCGAATTCGGCCTTCCGAATACCAGGGGCTTCGCCGAAATTTAAAATTATAGAATTCTATGGCTAAGTGAGAGTGATAAAGCATTATTAGTCCGGTTGCCTTGTTCGTTGTGCTGAGCACCTCCCTCGAAGGACCCAAATATGGGAACAAGAGTGCTCAGTTTTATCCCGAACACCCCAGCACTCGTGGCATGGGGCTAGAAGCCGAGGACTAGCCATCTCTTAGATTGGATAAACGGCCAAACAGAAGGTAATATTTTAAATTCACACAAGTGTTGCATAGCGCATATGAAACAAGCTTTCATCATACAGGATCACACGAGCAAGTTCACTCAAATATTACATCCTTTGAACATTCATTCGCTACAAGACGGGCACCCTTCAGGACACCCTCATAATAAATTTCGGGGGTGCGATGCTCCTTGCCCTGCGGCGGCCATTCCTTGATCAGCTTCACGGTGTCTAGCTTGACCCACTGCAATTTCACATGGGTGAAAGCCCGGCGTGCACCTTCATTGCAGACAGATCGCTTGACGACCTCTAGCCGCGGGCAGGCATCCAAAAGCCGCCTCACCAGGCCGAACAAGTTGTTCAGAAGGGCGTCGCCAGGCCACA
Source organism: Triticum aestivum (assembly GCF_018294505.1). Taxonomy (NCBI): domain Eukaryota; kingdom Viridiplantae; phylum Streptophyta; class Magnoliopsida; order Poales; family Poaceae; genus Triticum; species Triticum aestivum. The sequence continues at coordinate 406,496,530 of NC_057800.1, read as the reverse complement.
GCCGGATAATAAAGCTCTTCATGGCCCGATCGGCCGCCTTATTTAGCTCGACCATCTGCTTCAGCTGGTCGCTCATTGGCACCGGGTGTTCGGCCTCAGCATACTGAGACCAGAACAACTTCTCCATTGAGCTTCCATCCTCGGCCTGGTAAAATTGTGCGGCATCGGACACACTGCAGGGCAGATCTGCGAATGCTCCTGGAGAGCTCCGGATTCGGGTAAGTAATCGGTAATTTACTTTTACATGCTTGCTTTGCATATAGAAAGCCTTACCCACCGCTATCTTCTTCATCGTGTTGATCTCTTGGAGGGCCTTTTGGGCTTCGGCCTTGTCACTTTTTACACTCTCGAGGGCCGCGGCAAGCTCAGACTCCCGCGTCTTTGATTCAAGCTCCAACGCCTCGTGCTTCGCCACAAGATCCTGGAGCTCTTGCTGCACCTCGCCCACCCGAGCCTCGTGCTTCTCTCACTCGGTGCGCTCCTTGGCCGCTTTATCTTCGGCCTTGGTTAGCGCTTGCTTCAGGGTCGCCACCTCAGTCGTGGCCCCTGGCAAACATACAATGATCCTGTCATTTCGCGTCCTTTTTTATATATACATATCTATAGATGGGGTATTACTTACCCTTGTTCTCCTCAAGCTGCCTCTTGGCAAGGCCAAGCTCTTTCCTGGACCCCTCGAGGTCCTGCTTCAGTACGGCGACCTCCACAGTCAGTGCGGCAGACACCAGCAGCGAAGCCTGCATATGCGTATTGACACACTTATATTAGACTCCTGTGATATTATTTGATCCTCTGTTCGGCTTTTTTTTGTGAACACCGAACAAAGCATCAGGGGCTACTGTCTATGCGGTAATATTTCTACTACATTTTAAAACACTTACCTCAAAGCCTGTTAGAAGGCTGGCACAGGCTTCAGTCAATCCGCTCTTGGCGGACTGAACCTTCTGGATCACCGCACTCATGATAGAGCGGTGCTCCTTGAGGGAGTCCTGGATTAGGGGGTGTCCGGATAGCCGGACTATACCTTCGGCCCTACTCCTGGACTATGAAGATACAAGATTGAAGACTTCGTCCCGTGTCCGGAAGGGACTTTCCTTATCGTGGAAGGCAAGCTTGGCGATACGGATATGTAGATCTCCTACCATTGTAACCGACTCTATGTAACCCTAGCCCTCCCCGGTGTCTATATAAACCGGAGGGTTCTAGTCCGTAGGACGAACAACAATCATACCATAGGCTAGCTTCTAGGGTTTAGCCTCTCTGATCTCGTGGTAGATCTAATCTTGTACTACCCATATCATCAATATTAATCAAGCAGGACGTAGGGTTTTACCTCCATCAAGAGGGCCCGAACCTGGGTAAAACATTGTGTCCCCTGCCTCCTGTTTCCATACGCCTAGACGCACAGTTCGGGACCCCCTACCCGAGTTCCGCCGGTTTTGACACTGACATTGGTGCTTTCATTGAGAGTTCCTCTGTGTCGTCACTTTTAGGCCCGATGGCTCCTCCGATCATCAATGATAATGTGATCCAGGGTGAGACTTTTCTCCCCGGACAGATCTTCGTATTTGGCGGCTTTGCACCGCGGGCCAATTCGCTTGGCCATCTGGAGCAGATCGAACGCTACGCCCCTGGCCGTCAGGTCAGATTTGGAAGTTTAAACTACACAGCGGACTTCCCTGGAGACTTGATCTTCAATGGATTTGATCCGCAGCCGAGCGCGCCGCACTGTCACGATGGGCATGATCTAGCTCTGCCGCCGAACAGTGCCCTGGAGGCCGCACCCGCATCAGCTCCGATCCTTAATTCGGAGCCAATTACGCCAATCGAGGATGGGTGGTTGGACACCGCCTCGGGGGCTGCAATATCTATGGCGATCGAGCTGAACACCATCCCTATTCTCTGCGAAGCCCGTGACTCCAAGAAGCCGGACTCCTCTCCAGACTCCGAGCCCTCCGCGCCCCAACTGATCGATCCCGATTGGGCGCCGATCATGGAGTTCACCACCGCGGACATCTTCCAGCACTCGCCCTTCGGCGATATTCTGAATTCACTAAAGTATCTCTCTTTATCAGGAGAGCCCTGGCCGCACTATGGTCAACAAGGTTGGGATACGGATGATGAAGAAATTCAAAGCCCACCCACCACCCACTTCGTAGCCACTGTCGATAATTTAAACGGCGTGCTCGACTTCGACTCCGAAGACATCGATGGTATGGACGACGATGTAGGAGATGAACAGGAACCAATGCCTATAAGGCACTGGACAGCCACCTCATCTCATGATGCATACATGGTGGACACACCCAAATGAAGCGACGACGAGGAACACAAGGATGCAATGAGGGATCGTTTACTCGAAAAGCAATCAAAGCGGCGACGTAAGCGCCGCTCCAAGCCCCGCCTCGACAGAGACAACAGCCATACAGACCCAGCCATAGAGCAGGACGAGCCGACGGACGATGAACATGCCTTCGAGCAACCGTCCAAACAGGGCAACTTGGATAAACAAACCAAACACCCCGTCCCCAGCGAAAACAACAGTCCGGACGACCTTATGCCGGATAGGATCATGGAGCATAAGAACCTCCACGAAGGGCTCGTCGCCACTGCGCGTGGCCTAAAAAAGCAGAAGCGGAAGCTCAAAACGGCGGAAGACGCACTCAGAATCAGATGGAGCAAAGTATGCAACACCGCCGACAAATATGGCGGCAGTCGCCGCACAAAAAGCTATCCAAAGCGAAAGCTACTGCCTAAATTTGATGAGGAGGCCTTAGAGCCCCCGCAGTCAAAAAATAGGAAAGCCACCCGGTCGGATAGACGACCGCATGGCCAACATGGAGCGGCAAGCGGCGACGCACACAAGCGGCACGCGATCCACCAAAGGATCCGCATAAAAAAGATGGCCCAGCCAGATCTATCTACGGGCCAAGAAAGCAAGCTCTAGTAAGCAATGCAACACAACAAATATCCAAACATCACGGCACACCCAAATACAGGGGTGCCGCACACCCCCTATGTTTCACCGATGAGGTGCTGGACCATGAATTTCCAGCGGGATTCAAGCCCGTAAACATAGAGGCGTACGAAGGAACAACAGACCCTGGGGTCCGGATCGAGGATTATATCCTCCACATACACATGGCCAGAGGAGATGACCTCCACGCCATAAAATACTTACCACTCAAGCTTAAAGGGCCAACCCAACATTGGCTCAAAAGCCTTCCCGAAAACACCATTGGAAGTTGCGAAGGGCTTGAGGATGCTTTTTGGGCAAATTTTCAAGGGATCTATGTCCGGCCTCCGGATGTAGACGATCTCAGTCACATAACTCAACAGCCCGGAGAGTCAGCCCGGAAATTCTGGAACATATTTCTTACTAAAAAGAGTCAGATAGTCGACTGTCCGGACGTCGAAGCCCTAGCAGCTTTTAAGCATAACGTTCGAGACGAATGGCTCGCCAGACACCTCGTCCAAGAAAAGCCAAGAATAATGGCCGCATTAGCAAACCTCATGACCCGCTTTTGCGCAGGAGAGGACAGCTGGTTGGCAAGATGTAGCACCAGCGACCCAAGTACATCCGAAGTTAGGGATGGAAACGGAAAACACCGAAGCAACAAGGACCAGCGCCGAAATAAGAGAAACAGCCCAAAGAGCACGGCGGTCAACGCCGGATTCAAAAGCTCGCGGCAGAATCATAGAAAGCTGCCCCTCAAGGATAATAGGGACGAGCTATCCAACTTAAACAAAATCTTGGACAAGATATGTCAAATACATAGTACTCCCGGGAAGCCTGCGAACCATATCCACAGAGATTGTTGGGTTTTTAAGCAATCTGGCAAACTCAACGCCGAACACAAGGGGCTCGACACACCAAGTGAGGAAGACAACGAACCCCACAAGCAGAGCACCAGGAAACAAAAGGATTTCCCACAAGAAGTCAAAACAGTAAACTTACTTCACGTGACAAACAGAATGCCACCCATAGAGATACGCGCCATACGGCCTATCCCAAAGGAGTCTCGCCAATGGTTGTTAAAACCGATCACCTTCGACCATCAGGATTACTCTAGAAGTATCCGAAACGCAGGCTGGACTGCCTTGGTATTAGATCCAATAATCGGCGGACTCCACTTTACAAATGTCCTGATGGACGGCGGTAGTGGTCTAAACCTGTTATACCAGGACACAATCCACAACATGGGGATAGACCCAACAAAAATTCGCCATAGCAAAACCTCCTTTCAAGGGGTAACGCCAGGCCCGGATGCCCGTTGCATGGGTTCTCTCTGGCTAGAAGTTATGTTTGGCTCCCCCGATGACTTCCGTCGCGAACATCTAACTTTCCACATCACCCCATTCTCAAGTAGCTATCAAGCACTGCTGGGACGCGAAGGTTTCGCCCGCTTTAACGCAATACCGCATTATGCATCTCTCACGCTTAAGATGCCCGGTCCATGACGTATCACCTCATTAAAGGGAAAACATTGAGTGTTCCCCCCCGTGCGGAAGACAGTGCGGCTGCCTTGACAGCCCCACAATAAAGCGGCTTCACCAGCCAAAGCACCTAAACAGATCATCAAGACCACGGAGACGGCTAGACGAGTCCGGCATAAACATACAATTGATAAAGGCTTAATAGCCATATACCCCTGTACTAGGGGCTCCGCGCATATAAAACAAGAGACAATAAAGCTCAATTTTACCCATTTCGATTTATACTTCGTTTATTTAGTATAACTCATGTTCGGCACGATCTTTCCTAAACTAAGTTCCTCTCTTTTACAGATGAACATCGTGCTACGCCCGTCCAGGATACGGCACAACGGAGACACAAGCGCAGACGTGCAGCAGGGACCCGTTCCAAGGATTCTTTTCAGATTAAGACCCTGTGTAAACCTTTTTTATTGTCTCTTGTTGATACACATCCCCTGGTTTCTTGGTATAACCAAGGAGGAGGCTGGCGTTTTGGCATGTGGCCACGTCAGAGTTTTGCGTGTACCTGGACACTAGGGGCTTATTACTAAGGGCGTTATCCCGCCCGCCCTCATAAAGACCGAATAGCTTAGGGAGTGTTCGGCGTCGCAAGTTTGGCCTTATATGCATCAGCTCCGAATCATGTCTTTGGTCAAATGTTGGGTTTGCCCGGCTCTTGTGTTTTGCTACGTTACGTTCCGCTCTATCGGCTAAGGTGGCACCAGGAGAACTACTGTGATTGTGCCCCGGTTCGGCCAGGCGAGCACCTCAGTAGAGAAAGCCAAAAACTGACTGTCATGATATAGCGTGAGACTGGTCAACCACTCGATGACTTACCGGAATCTTTAGGATTCCTCCGCATTAACGAAGGGCCGCTTCCCGGCCAGGCACATACGCGCCCCGAGTTCGGGCGAGCGCAAGCGCCACCAGGGGCTATATAAGTAGCCTCACTGTCAAACTCCTATGGCTAAGTGAAAGTGATAAAGCATCATAGTCCGATTGCCTAGTTCGCTGCGCTATCACCTCCTTTGTAGGACCAATACGTTGGATCAAGTGTGAAAATGCGCCTTCTACGAACACCCCCGCATTATGTGCGTGGGGGCTGAAGCCGACGACTGCCATCTTTCAGATTATATGTACATATATGTTAAACGGCCGCACAGGAGGTATTATAATACTTGCAGGCACAAGTATAAAAAGATTCTATAATTTATCAAAATATTGTTTTACAATAATATATGCTATTCGAATATAGTATCCTTCGAGCACAGCGTCTCTATTAAACGAGCACCTTGCAGAACTTCCTGAAAATAGTGCTCGGCAGGTACCCGGCTTCCATCCGAGTCTGGGGATGCAACAGCGGTGGCCTCCATTTCCGCCCAGTATGTCTTCACACAGGCAAGAGCCATCCGTGCACCCTCTATGCACGTTGACCTCCTCATCGCATTGATATGCGGCGCCGCACCAAGGAACTGCTGCACTAAGTTGAAATAACTTTTCGGCTCTGGCCTCTCTGGCCACACATGACTCATGACATACTTCATGGTGAGTCCGGACAACCTATTTAGCTCGGCCCATTCGGCCAATCGATCGGCTAATGACAGTGGACGCTCTGGATTGTGGAACTGCGACCAAAAGAGCTTTTCCAATTCGCGATCTTCTTGATCTCGGAAGTGTTCGGCCGCATCTGCGACACTTGCTGCCAAATCCAGATAGGTGTCCGCCGTACTCCACATCCGGTCTAACGGAGCATGTTTAGGATCATAGAACTTCCTCCGCAGCATAAAGGGCTTTCTAGCCGTGATCTCTCCGGCCTGACGCAGCTCCTCCTTCATAGCTCTCATTGCAGAGCAAGCATCCTTGGCATCGGAAACAGCCTTCTCCAGGTCCGTCTGTTCCGCCCGATCTTCTTTTTCAAGAAGCTTGCAACGGTCAGCAGCGTTCTTCAGCTTCACGGCCATCTTGGCCATTTCCTTCTTGCTTCGGCAGTGAACAGCCTGTTCGGCTTTCAGCTCTTCAATTGCCTTTCCGGCAGCCGCATCACTTTTCTTGGCTTGCTCCTTGGCTCGGGCAAGTTCCGCCTGAAGATTCTCCATGGCAGTAGCACCATCTGCATCAAGCGCACACATTGTAAGATACTGGCATAAAGCTCCTCTTACCAGGTGCCGCTGGAGGAATTACATACCTTGTGCCTCGTCAAGCCGCTTGTTGACAAGCGCAATGTCGGCATCTGCCACGTCAAGTTGCCGCTTTAGCTCGGCAAATTCGCCAGTCCGGCTTGCCACCAGACACTTTGCCACCTACGTATGAAGGCGGCATATTAGACCCGGGATTATGATCCTCTACGAGCCGTCACTTTTGACAATGCACACAGTCTCAGGGGCTACTATCTACACAGGGCGCATCTTATTTATGCGCAACTGTGCCAAAAGGGTACATTATTTCGCGTACCTCAAAACCTGTCAGCAAACTCCTAACGGCCTCGTGCAATCCGCTCTCCTCGGATGAAATCCTCTCAATCACCGTACCCATCAATGCACGGTGCTCCTCTGAGATAGATGCTCGCCCTAGCAGATCCTTCAGCTCCTCCGACCGCGCACCAGACGGCGCCGGACTCGTCCGATGGCCCCTTTCGAAGGTCAGACGCAGAGGGCTTTGGGGGGCCATATGACTACCTTCCGGACCTACCGGATTCGGAGAAACCCTCCGCGCCGATACCTCAGGGTTGCCTGCCTCGCAAGGCGGTACGGCAGGGGGAGGCATTCCGCTCTCCATCATCTCCGGAAGAAGATCCCCCGAAGATGAGCTCTGTTGAGAAGGGCTAAGGTCCGAGCTACAAGGTAAATTTTCGATTACTTTTCACAGATATAAAGCAAGGATTTCTCTCGTTTCTTAAAAATAAAACTCCTCTCTACTTACAGCTCGGTGGAGGGCTGAGCCCCTTGAGGGCATAATTCGGCCGAAGTATTCCCGAGCACAGGACCCTCTAGCGAAGATTTCTTCCCCCGCTTTGAGGCCATGGTCTCCAGGTCTTCAGAGGCGGTCCTCTTCTTCCCCTGAGGAGAGGAATTTTCGACTCCTCCCTTCCGGACAACCTCCTTCGAGGAGGCTGTAGCTTCCTTGTCCCCTCCCTCGCTTTCCTTTGAAGGCACAACCTCCAACATCCTGACTAGCACGGGACCCGGCGTGGTCTCGGGGAGGGGGGCCAGACACCTGATTAGCTTTGCTTTCGCTATCCACTCATGTTTAAAGGACAACTCTTTTAGGGGCAATTTTATGATAAATATACGGATAGCTAGTCCGGGCACAAGGCTACTTACTTGAGTATCCGGACGATTGCAGCTCAGACCTGCGTCCTCTGTAGAATCCAGACACACTACTTTTGGTCCAAAGAATAATTTGTACATCTCCGGGCGTCATGCCAAGAAAATGTTGGACAACTCGTGGTCCCTCCGGGTTGAACTCCCAGAGGCGGAAGGGGTGACGTTTGCAGGGCAGAACTCGGCGAATTAACATAACCTGCATCACTACAACCAGACTGATGTCTCTTTCTAGGACATCTCGGATGCAGCCCTGCAACAGGGGCACATCCTTTGCCGACCCCCAGTCGAGCCCCTTATTGACCCATGACGCCAGTCATGGTGGGGGACCCGAGCGGAAAGCAGGCAGCGCCACCCACTTGGTGCTCCTGGGAGCTATGATATAAAACCACCCTCGTTGCCATAAGCTGGACTCCCCTTGAAAAGAGCCCTCGAGCCATGGAGCACCAGCATTCTTGCTTATAAAAGCACATCCACACTCCGCGTGCCATCCCTCTATCATCTTCGGCTCTACTTTGAAGGTCTTGAGCCATAGTCCGAAGTGAGGGGTAATACGGAGGAGGGCTTCACACACGATGATGAATGAGGAAATTTGGAGGATGGGCTCCAGAGCTAAGTCGTGAAATTCCAGCCCATAATAAAACATGAGCCCCCTCACGAAGGGATCCGTCGGGAAGCCTAGCCCCCGAAGGAAGTGAGACATGAACACCACACTCTCACCAGGCTTGGGAGTTGGAATGACCTGCCCTTGAGCAGGCAGCCTATGCGAGATTTCGCCGGTCAAGAACCTGGCCTCTCTCAACTTCAGCACATCCTCCTCCATGATGGAGGAGGGCATCCATCGGCCTCGAAGGTCGGAACCGGACATTGTCGAAGGTCCGAAGCGACTGAAATCTGGAGCCTTGGATGTTGGAACTCGAGGCGAAGGGCGAACTCATTTGAGATTGAAAGAAAGGAGTAAGGTCATGGTCTCTTTATAAGAGGTTGAATAACAAGGGCCCTCCCCATGACCGTTTGGGACTCGCCTTTGATCGAGAAAACATACCAACGGGTACGGTTGGGTTACCCACACCCGTATTGATGAGAATCCCGGAATAAGGGGACACGATCTCTGCTTTGACAAGACGTGCCAAGGAAACCGCCTCGCTAAACGCGCTAAGGTGGGACAGTAAAACGATTCGAATAAAGACTTTGCCGTGGTGTGATGTCACGCTACGGAACACGTCAGCAGATTAGATTTGTGTAAATATTATTCTCTCTATGGCAATATGTGGAAACTTATTTTGCATAGCCGGACACTATCTTTGTCTTCAAAATCTTCTATGAAGTACTTGGAGGAGGAACCCGCCTTGCAATGCCGAAGACAATCTGCGTGCCGGACTCGTCGTCATTGAAGCCTGGTTCAGGGGCTACTGAGGGAGTCCTGGATTAGGGGGTGTCCGGATAGCCGGACTATACCTTCGGCCAGACTCCTGGACTATGAAGATACAAGATTGAAGACTTTGTCCCATGTCCAGAAGGGACTTTCCTTGGCGTGGAAGGCAAGCTTGGCGATACGGATATGTAGATCTCCTACCATTGAAACCGACTATGTGTAACCCTAGCCCTCTCCGGTGTCTATATAAACCGAAGGGTTCTAGTCCGTAGGACGAACAACAATCATACCATAGGCTTGCTTCTAGGGTTTAGCCTCTCTGATCTCGTGGTAGATCTACTCTTGTACTACCCATATCATCAATATTAATCAAGCAGGACGTAGGGTTTTACCTCCATCAAGAGGGCCTGAACCTGGGTAAAACATTGTGTCCCCTGCCTCCTGTTACCATCCGCCTAGACGCATAGTTCGGGACCCCCTACCCGAGATCCGCCGGTTTTGACACTGACACTCCTCGATGATGGAAGCGCTGCGAAGCGCTTCCAGCAGATTTTCCGGTGCCTCTGGATGGACAGAGGTCACTGGCACAGGCGTCTTGCCCCTCTTAGAAGGAGGCCGCCTACCCGAGCCTGGAACTGCTGGAGGTTCCGGCGCGGTGTTCGGCTGAGGGCTGAACTCGGAGCTCTCAGGGGCCCCGTCCCCTCGGCTCCCGGAGTCCGAAAGGTCGCCTTGAGGCGCCTCCGGGACCGTCTCCCCTCGATCCAGTGCCTCTTGAGACAACACCTCGGCGTCGTCGGCAGGATGAGGGGTGGTGGCGGTCGGGACTGGATTGCTATCCATGTCCGACAAGCCCAAGGAGCCATCCGATGATACATCGATACTGGCTCGTGGCGGCCTGCATAATTGCATTCGGCGTTAGGGAAAGAGTGCGACAAAGGAGTCCTATGAGTTACTCTGGTATCCGTATGCTTACGATCTCCCCGGGGGCTTGACCTGGGCAACCACTCGTCTTCGCCTTCGTCGACGGCGGTGGAACCGTCCGGAAGGAGAGTCCTTACCTTCTTGGACCCTGCGGCCTCCCCGGTTGGGGCGACCTTCCTTTTCTTGTCTCCCCTAGTCAGTGGGGGAGCATCTTCTTATTATTCTTCCTCGTCTTCGAGGGAAGAGTGCACTGCAGAGTCATCGTACGGTGAGTCCGACGACGCCTGGCGTCAGGAACTCTTTCGGGTTCCCTTGGCCTTCTTGGTCTTCTCCGGCACCGTATAAGGGGCCGGAGTCAACATCTTCGCTAGAAGAGCGTCTGCGGGGCCTTCGGGCAAAGGATCCGGACAGTCGATCTATCCGGCCAACTTCTGCCAGTCCTGTCAAAGGTACGGGAGTTTAGATCCCGCATAGAGTCAATCTATAGAAAAAATAACTATCCTGTGAAAGGTAAAGCAGCTTACTGCACTGGCTTGGCGCTTCACGCTGAATCCGCGATCCTCAGTAATAGGGGGGACCTCGGTACTTTTTAACAGCACCCTCTAGGCGTCTTCATGAGTCATGTCGAAGAGCCTGTTCAGAGTTCGGTGCTGCGCCGGATTGAACTCCCACAAGTTGAACTCCCGTTGTTGGCACGGGAGTATCCGACGGATGAGCATAACTTGGACTATGTTGACAAGCTTTAGCTTCTTGTCCACCATGTTTTGAATAGATGTTTGGAGTCCGGTCAGCTCTTTCGAACTACCCCAGGACAGGCCCTTCTCTTTCCAGGAGGTGAGCCGCGTGGGGATGCCAGATCGGAACTCGGGGGCCGCTGCCAATGCAAGGTCGCGCAGCTCGGTGATATAGAACCACCCCGATTTCCACCCCTTTATGGTTTCCACAAAGGAGCCCTCGAGCCATGTTATGTTGGGCATCTTGCCCACCATGGCGCCTCCGCACTCCGCCTGGCGGCCGCCCACCACCTTCAGCTTGACATTGAAGGTCTTCAGCCATAAGCCGAAGTGGGGCTTGATGCGGAGGAAGGCCACGCACACGACGATAAACGTCGAGATGTTGAGGATGAAGTTCGGGGCTAGATCGTGGAAATCCAGGCCGTAATAAAACATGAGCCCCCGGACGAAGGGATGGAGAGGGAATCCCAGTCCGTGGAGGAAATGGGTGAGGAATACTACCCTCTCATGGGGCCTGGGGGTGGGGATGAGCTGCCCCTCATCTGGGACCCAGTGCGCGATGTCGTCAGGCAGTTATCTGGCTCTCCTCAGTTTCTTGATGTCTCCCTCCGTGATGGAGGAGACCATCCACCTACCTCCCGCTCTGGACATGATTGGAGAAGGTCGAGGTGGGAAGTGCGGACTTGGGCGCTAGAGCTCGAGTATGTGAAAACGGAAGGGTAAGGGAGGAAGAAGGCGTGGATAGAAAGGTGAATCCTTATCCCTTTATATGGGCGGACGAAATTAAGCGTCCCCACTTGCCTGGTAAAACTCGCTTATCACCCAAGCACCGCAATTGATGGCGTAGTTGGGTTACCCACGCCCGTATTGATGAGAATCCCGTAATAAGGGGACACGATCTCTGCTTTGACAAGATGTGTCGAAAAACTGCCTCGCGTTATGTGCGGGGCTGGTTAAAAGAAACGGTTCGAATAATCACCGGGCCATGACGTAACGTCATGCTGCCAAAACAAGCCAGCAAATTAGATCTGCAAAAATATTATTCTCTCTACGGTGGAATGTGGAGCTTATTTTGCAGGGTCGGACACTATCCTCGTATTCAAATTCTTCTATGATGTATTCGGAGAAGGAACCTGCCTTGCAATGCCGAAGACAATACTACGCGCCGGACTCATCGTCATTGAAGCCTGGTTCAGAGGCTACTGAGGGAGTCTTGGATTAGGGGGTCTCCAGACAGCCGGACTATATCCTTTGGCCGGACTGTTGGACTATGAAGATACAAGATTCAAGACTTCGTCTCGTGTCCGGATGGGACTCTACTTGGCGTGGAAGGCAAGCTAGGCAGTACGGATATGGATATCTCCTCCTTTGTAACCGACCTTGTGTAACCCTAACCTTCTCCTGTGTCTATATAAACCAGAGGGTTTTAGTCCGTAGGACGACAATAATCATACCATAGGCTAGCTTCTAGGGTTTAGCCTCTCCGATCTCGTGGTAGATCAACTCTTGTAATACTCATATCATCAAGAATAAATCAAGCAGGACGTAGTGTTTTACTCTTGATGGCTCCTTCTATCATCGATAGCGATGCAGTCCAGGGTGAGCCTTTTCTCCCCGGACGGATCTTTGTGTTCGGCGGCTTCGCACTGCGGGCCAACTCGCTTGGCCATCTGGAGCAGATCGAAAGCTACACCCCTGGCCATCAGGTCAGGTTTGGAAGCTTAAATTACACGGCCGATATCCGCGGAGACTTGATCTTCGACGGATTCGAGCCCCTGCCTTGTGCGCCACGCGGTCATGATGAGTACGATTTAGCTCTACCATCGGACCGTATTCAGGAGATCGCACCCGCAACCGCTCCGAGCCTCAATTCGGAGCCAGTTGCGCCATCCATGGACGGGTGGATAGACCCCGTCACGGAGGCCATATCCTCAGCGGCGATCGAGCCGAATATGGACCTTACCCTTCAAGAGAGCCGTGTTGCCAAACTGCCGGATCCTTCCTCGGCCACGGACTCTGAACCGCCTGCGCCCGTGCCTATCAAATCCGACTGGGCGCCAATCATGGAGTTCACCTCCGCGGATATCTTTCAGCACTCGACCTTCAGCAACATACTGAATTCTTTAAAGTCTCTCTCCTTGTCAGGAGAGTCCTGGCCGAACTATGTCCGGCAGGATTGGGATGCGGATGACGAAGAAATTCGCCGCCCACCCACCACCCACTTAGTAGCCACTGTCGATGACTTAACTGACATGCTCGACTTCGACTCTGAAGACGTCGACGGTATGGACGACGATGCAGGAGATGAACAGGAACCACTGCCCACAGGGCACTGGACGCCCACTTCATCACATGACGTTACATGGTGGACACACCAAAGGAAGACGACGACGAGGAATGGAAGGACGCAACAAAGGGTTGCCCCCTTGGGAAGCAGTCAAAGCGGTGGCGTAAGCGGCGTCCCAAATCCCGCCTCGGCAGAAACAATGATCATATAGACCCAGCGTTAGAGCAGAGTGAACCATCGCTGGACCACGGCAACACGGAGAATCAAACCGAACAACCCGACTCTGTCAAAGATAATAGTCCGGACGACATCACACCGGACAGACACCCGGAGCAACAGAATGCACGTCAAAGGCTTGTTGCCACCGCGAGGAGTCTGCAAAAGTAGAAGCAAAGGCTCAAGGCTGCGCAAGACACACTCAGAATCAGATGGAGTAAAGTACTCAACACAACAGCGAAGTATGACGGTAATCGCCCCACCAAGAGCTACCCGAAGCAGAAGTTGCTACCTGAATTTGATGAGGAGGCCTTAGATCCCCCGCAACCAAAAATTAAAATGGCCATCTGGCCGGATAGACGACCTCACGGCCAACATAGAGCGGCAAACAACACCGCACATAAGCCAATACGCGATCCACGCGAGGGCTCGCATCAAAAGGACGGCGCAACTAGATCCATCTATGGACCACGCAAGCGCGCTCCAGCATACGATGCAACACAACAAGCATCCGAACATCACGGTACACCCAGATACAGGGGGCCGCACACCCCCTATGTTTCACCGAGGAGGTGCTGGACGATGAATTTCCAGAGGGATTCAAACCCGTAAACATAGAGGCATACGACGGAACAACAGACCCTGGGGTCTTGATTAAGGACTATATCCTCCATATCCATATGTCTCGAGGAGATGATCTCCACGGCATTAAGTATTTACCCCTCAAACTCAAAGTGCCAGCTCGGCACTGGCTTAAAAGCCTCCCCGAAACTCCATTGGAAGCTGCGAAGAGCTCGAAAACGCTTTTTGGGCAAATTTTCAAGGGACTTATGTCTGACCTCCGGATGCGGACAATTTGAGTCATATAACTCAACAGCCCGGAGAGTTAGCCCGAAAGCTTTGGAACATGTTTCTTTCTAAAAAGAACCAAATAGTCGACTGTCCAGACGCCGAAGCCTTGGCAGCTTTTAAACATAGCGTCTAAGACGAATGGCTTGCCAGACACCTCGGCCAAGAAAAGTCGAGAACAATGGAAGCATTAACAAGCCTCATGACCCACTTTAGCGCGTGCGAGGACAGCTGGCTAGCCTGATGCAGCACCAGCGACCCAAGTACATTCGAAGTTAGAGATGGAAACGGGAAATCATGACGCAGCAAAAATAATAAGCGCCGGAATAAAGAAGACAACCCGAAGAGCACGGCGGTAAACGTCGGATTCAGAAACTCTCGGCCAGGTCAGCAAAAGCCGCCCTCTAAAGGCGCCAGAGATGAACTGTCCAGCCTAAGCAAAATTCTGGACCAAATATGTCAGAATCATAGCACCCCCGATAAACCTGCAAATCATACCCACAGAGCATGTTGGGTCTTCAAGTAGTCCGGCAAGCTCAACGCCGTTGAGGGAGTCCTGGATTAGGGGGTATCCGGATAGCCAGGCTATACCTTCGGCCAGACTCCTGGACTATGAAGATACAAGATAGAACACTTCGTCCCGTGTCCGGAAGGGACTTTCCTTGGTGTGGAATGCAGGTTTGGCGATACGGATATGTAGATTTCCTACCGTTGTAACCGACTCTGTGTAACCCTATCCCTCTCCAGTGTCTATATAAACCGGAGGGTTTTAGTCCGTAGGAACAACAATCATACCATAGGCTAGCTTCTAGGGTTTAGCCTCCTTGATCTCGTGGTAGATCTACTCTTGTACTACCCATATCATCAGGACGTAGGGTTTTACGTCCATCAAGAGGGCCCGAAGCTGGGTAAAACATTGTGTCCCCTGCCTCCTGTTACCATCCGCCTAGACGCATAGTTTGGGACCCCCTACCTGAGATCCGCCGGTTTTGACACCGACATTGGTGCTTTCATTGAGAGTTCCTCTGTCTCGTCGCCATCAGGAAGGATGCCTCATCCCGTCTTTAAAGATGGCACCGTTGCTAAGGGAGCTTTGGCAGTCGGCCAGACTGTTAGGCTAGGTGGTTTCCTTATGACCGCCCGTTCGGCTGCTGCGTCGACGATGACCTCTCGGGTCATCGAAAGCAATCTTCATGTCAGCTCGGAATTCGCCGAGCGGCTAGATCCAATGGAGCTCTCTTCCCTAAACGAGCTCTTGGATCGCTTGCCGCCCTGGGAGTCCCTACGGATTACGACCAGATTGGGCCTAAACCCGATCTGAGAGAGATTAACTCTCCCCGGGTCACCCATCACATTGCCGTGGTAGAGGGACAATGCGGCGACCCTTCATCTATCTTAAGGACTAGCTATGTCCGGATTCCCGATCCCTCCAAGCCGGATACCCGCGGAGGGGAGGACATCACTCAAGACCTGAACTTAAAGTCAGGCGACGGGCTAGATTCATTGGACAACATCCAAGAATCCAAACTTCCGAGTTCGAAAACTCCTTGGCCCCTGGGTCTCAGATTGGGTTAGGTTTCGGATTTGATTCCACCCACCCACCCGTACATAAGCGATCTATCCCAAATTAGGCAAGAGCCCAAAGAAACAATACATCATTACTGGGCCAGATTCCTCCTGGTTATGAACAGGATAAAGGACTGCCGTGAGGAAGACGCAATTTCATTCTTCTGCAATAATTGCACGGACAAGGGAATCCTCAACGCCATAAGTCACCGTGATATTACACGCTTCGCTGACTTGGCGTCCATAGTACGAAAGTACTGTGCGATGGAAAGCGCCTGGAAAACCGAAATAAAATTTTGGGATAATCCGGCCTTGAATACAAACCCAGTCCGAAATAAGATGGTGCATCATCGCCAGACACCCGGGTTCAATACCAAAAAGCAAAAGCCCCCTATAGGGCACGGAACCGTGCTGGAAGGATGGCTTAATGGACCCTATAAAATTCATAGTGCAGAGGGCGCCACACCAACTCATAGCCTTAGAGCATGTTGGATACTCCGGCAGGTGGCAAAAACTGGCGACGATCTTCTAATTCCAGAAGCCACAGAAAGCCACCCCAGAGACACCAGTATGGTATTAACAGTCTTCGAGACTTTCACATCAAATAATATGCGAAAAAGAACACTCCGCAGCCTTGCTGAAGTCTACCAAGTAGCAACAATAAACCCATGGAGTGACACGGCTATTACTTTTAACGCCAGTGATGAACCTAAATTCCGAACAGCCCGAGCACCAGCCGCACTGGTCCTCAGTCCAATAGTGGACGGCTTTCATCTTACCAAGGTACTCATGGATGGCGGTAGTGGATTGAACCTCATTTATGAGGAAACCCTTCAAAAAATGGAAATAGACTGGAACCACATTGAGCGAAGCAGCACAACCTTTAGAGGAATAATCCCCAGTCGGGAAGCGCGCTGTACAGGAAAAATCACACTAGATGTGGTGTTCGGCAAGCCGGATAATTACAGGTCCAAAGAGGTCACATTCCTAGTGGCCCCATTCAGTAGCGGATATCACGCTCTGCTCAGGCGGGAAGTGTTTACAATCTTCCAAGCAATACCCCATTACGGGTACATGAAGCTCAAGATGCCCGGGCATAACGGAATCATCACTCTCGCTAGTGATCCGCACATAGCACTCCGCGCCGAAAACAAGACAGCCGCACTGGCCCTCGAGGCGCTATCCGAAGCCCTAGCGGTTGAGGAACTGACTGCGCTGCGCTCCACGGTGAATAGGGACGATGTGATACTCGACAAAAGATCCAAGTCCACCTCCTTTAAACCGGCGGACGAAATAGTCAAATTCCAGGTCCATCCAACGGACCCCAATAAAATAGCTTCCATCGGGGCATAGTTAAACCCTGATGTAGACGCCGCACTGCGAGAGTTCCTACGAGAGAACTGGGACATTTTCTCCTGGCACCCTTCAGACATGCTAGGAATCCCATGCAGGCTGGCCGAACACAGCTTAAATATCCTAAAAGGATTCAAGCCAGTCAAACAGGCTCTTCGGCGTTTTTCTGAACCTAAGAGACAGGCCATGGGAGAGGAACTAGCCAAGCTATTGGAGGCCGGATTCATCAAAGATATAAAACACCCGGACTGGCTAGCAAACCTGGTGATGGTACCAAAGAAGGACAAATCCTGGCGCCTGTTCGTTGATTTTAAAGACCTTAACAAGGCTTGCCCAAAGGATCCCTTCCCTCTCCCACACATCGATCAAATTATCGATGCTACCGCAGGACACGATTCGTTGTGTTTCCTCGACGCATACTCCGGCTACCATCAAATAAAGATGGCAGAGTCAGACCAAGCCGCAACGACATTCATCACACCATACGGCCCATTCTGCTTCAACACAATGCCCTTCGGGCTCAAAAACACCGGCGCAACATATCAGCGCCTGATTCACACATGTCTGACAAACCAGATCGGCAAAACAGTGGAGGCATACGTAGATGATGTGGTCGTTAAAACAAGACATGTCGAATCTCTAGTAGACGACTTGAGGCTAACATTCGGTAACCTCCAGCTGGAAAGCGCTTGGGCTTCATTGTATCCGGTAGAGGAATTAAAGCAAATCCAGCCAAGATCTGAGCTCTGTTACAATTGGATATCCCGAAGGACCTCAAACAAATACAAAAATTAACCAGATGCGTGGCGGCTCTAAGCCACTTTACCTCCCACTTGGGAAAAAAGGCCCTACCCCCTTACCGCATCCTTCCGCGCACCGAACACTTCGAGTGGACGGATGCAGCCACAGCCGGACTCGATGAAATAAAAGCCATCTTGGCAACAAACCCAGTCCTGGCCGCACCAAACATTGGCGAACAATGCTATTATACATTGCAGCAACCCATCAGGTCGTAAGCGCAGTGCTCGTCGTCGAACGAGAAACGGACGGACCCAAATTCCCCCTTCAAAAGCCGGTCTACTATGTGTCCACTGTCCTTACTCCGTGCAAGTCATGGTACCCGCATTATCAAAAGATTGTGTACACGGTATTTATGGCATCCCAGAAGCTGCGACACTACTTTCAAGAGTGTTCAATAACAGTAGCCTCGGAAGTGCCACTTAACGATATTATAAACAACCGCGACGCGATGGGCTGGATTGCAAAATGGGCCATTGAGCTCGTCCCGTTCGACATAACTTACAAGCCACGGTGAGCTATCAAGTCACAAGTATTGGCCGACTTCGTCGCAGAATGGACGGAGGCCGAACTCCCTAAAGAGTACGGCACATATTCAAACTGGGTCATGCACTTCGACGGCTCCAAAATGTTGGCCAGTCTAGGGGCTGGCGTCATTTTGACGTCCCCCACAGGAGACACAGTTCAATACGTACTCCAGATAATGTACACAAACTCCAACAACGCAGCCGAATATGAGGCCATTTTACATGGTCTCCGGATGGCAGTATCCATGGGCATTCAATTCCTAGAGGTGCGCGGGGACTCGAACCTTGCTATGTCCCAAATACATGGAGACTTTGATGCCAAGGATCCAAAAATGGCAGCTTATCGCAACGTCGTCCTAAAAATGTCAGCTCGGTTCGAAGGGCTCGAATTTCACCATATAACCTGGGAAAATAATAAGGCGGCAGATGTCCTGGCACGCATCGGCACAAAACGCGATGTAGTCCCCCAAAACATCTTCTTGGAAAGGCTGTTCAAGCCGTCCGTAGTATGGGAAGGGGAACCTGGCAATAACAGCCCGGACCCAACCGCACTGCCCGACACCGAACACTCTGACATAATTGGAGGCTCTGCCAATGAAATAACACCTTCAGCCCACATAATAATGGTCGTCATCACCCCGTGGACAGAACCATTCCTCGCCTACCTTACCAGGCATGAACTCCTAGAGGACCAAAATGAGGCACGCTGCATAGTGCGGCGATCTAAAGCCTATAAAGTCCATGAGGGAGAGCTTTATAAGAAAAGCACTACCGGAGTCCTTCAAAGGTGCATCTTCGAAGAGGAAGGGCGGAACCTCCTGGCTGAAATTCATGCCGGACTCGGCGGTCATCACGCTGCAGTTCCGTCCCTTGTAAGCAAGGCCTTCCGTACAGGCTTTTATTGGCCGACGGCCCGGGCAGACGCCCAGGACTTTGTCCAACGATGCGTCGTTTGCCAGCTTTTTGCAAACCAAAGCCATATGCCACCCACCGCCCTCCAAACTATCCCCATCACTTGGCCCTTCGCGGTCTGGGGGCTTGACATGGTTGGACCCCTTAAAGGCGAAACCCACAAGAAAAAATACTTACTGGTCATGGTGGATAAGTTCACCAAATGGATAGAAGCCAAGCCTGTTAAGACGGCCGAATCCGGACCGGTGATAGACTTTATATCCGGGGTTGTACACCGTTACGGCGTCCCGCACAACACCATCACTGATAACGGCATGAACTTTACGGCCGACGAGGTAAAACTCTGGTGCAAAAACATGGGCATCAAGCTCGATTATGCTTCCATCTATCACCCACAAACTAACGGCCAGGTCGAACATGCAAATGGTCTTATGATGAGCAGCATCAAACCCAGATTAGTGCGGTCCCTTAAGGAATCTAATACGCACTGGGTAGAGGAGCTCGACTCCGTACTCTGGGGGCTGCGGACCACGCCGAATCGCACCACCGGATACACACCATTCTTCATGGTCTACGGCGCAGAGGCAGTTTTGCCCTGCGACATAATTCATGACTCACCTCGAGTGCGCATGTACGAAGAAAGAGAAGCCGAGCTCGATCGGTAGGACAGTTTGGACGCCTTGGAGGAAGAGCGTGACGTGGCAAAAGCCCGTTCCGCATTCTATCAACAGCAGGCTCTAAGATACCAAAGCAGAGAAGTGTGGGCCAAAAATTACGACGTTGGCGAATTAGTTCTACGCCTGCCGGACAAGAAAAAGGACAAACTCAAGCCCAAGTAGGAAGGTCCCTTCATAATTGACCAAGTCCTGACTGGTGGAGCGTACCGCCGGCGAGATGCATCGGATAACCGACTCGAGCCGAACCCATGGAACGCAGCCCGTCTCCGAAGATTCTACGCCTAGCGTCGGACTCTGTTTTCGTCTCCTTCCTCTGTCCATTTTTTATATACTTTCTGTCTTACATTTCTCTCCTTCTCCTCTCTCTCTTATAGCCTTTGAAGGCTCATATAATGATGCGCTATCCGCGCTCATTAAACCTGGGGGATTCTTTAAACAGAAGCTTATTTATACCGGCTTCATGCCCAACACATGTGTCACACTTCCGCATGTACCTTTTATTCACCATTATATGCATCGATATGACTTAAGTTTTGGCCAAGATGGGTTGCCTGGCTCCTGTGCTTACCCCTACGTTTCCGATTGTTCGGCTAGGTGGTAAAGGGAGCACCTCTGCGATTGTTACTGCCTGGTCAGCCGGATGTGTACCTCAGACTGGGTGAAGCCGAAAGCTAGCGTTCTTAAGGGAATATTCGGTCGGTGAACTAAAGATGATCTTTTTTCACTTATTTATCTATAATTCCCCAGATGTTTTTCCTGCATCTCTTTTCGCAGAATGGACATGCACTTTAGGGCATGCCTCCCATGGAAAGGAACCCCTAACGGAACTATTCTCCCTGGAAGATGTTTCTTACTAACCATGTAATATAACATAACTAGTTGGGCACTTGTCTGTTCAAGCACTAATGACCCCTACGCCTGGTCTCCATGCATACCCTGGTTCTTATATAACCGCGAGGGTATTCAGACACACTCTGGACCGTCAGGTCCCGAGGTTGAAGCGAAAAGGTCGGCCATGACAAACGATATACAATCCGGCTAGAAGGCATTACACATGTCAATTATAATTACATAGTCAATCTGACTGATTGTATTCCTCTTCAATACCATCTAACAGGCTGTCTAGTTTACAGTCCTGTTGGGAATACTTTGCGGCCAATTCTACTTGGCCGTATACTAAGCTCACAGGGATCTCCTTCCCATCGGGCCCCACGGGTCCGACCTCGGCCATGTGGTTTGGGTTAGCCTGCGTGTACCGCGTCTTCACCATGGCCCAGGCCTCCCTGGCGCCTTGACGGTACGCCAACATCTTCCACAATCGGAAGCGCCGCCGCGCTCCCTTCAGCTTCTCTACAAGCTCTCCAAGGCCTTCGGGCATGGAGACAGATTGCCACAAGGCCTGGGCGACGCTTTGCATCACCTGCCGAACTCGCTCGTGCAGTTGTGAGAGCTCGGGAAGAAGGTCACCCGTAGAACCGAGCATTTCCTCTGCAGGGCGACCTATTAGCATACCTACAGACATTACTCTGTTAGTCGACTTCCTCGCCGAACTCTTTTTTCAAAGTTCGTTTAAGCACTTACTATATATGCCGCGTCGAAGCCGCTGATTCTCCTTCACGGAGTCCAATAGCTGGGCACGAACATCCTTTAGTTCAACGCCCAGCTTGGTGTTGGCATCTTGGAGATCGTTCTTCTCCCGCCTCACCTTTGTCAGCATGCTCTCACCAGCCTTCAGCTAGCGTCGGAGTTGTTGCTCTTCCGGATTTAATCCGGCGCCATCTGCAATTTCATTTGTCATATTTGCACCAACGCTGCACTTTGCAAAATACTTATCTTTCGAAGCGTATATTACCAGAGGGGGTCTCCTTGGGCTCCCCTGCCGCAGCTACTGTGGCCTCAAGTTGTGCTTTGCACTCTTCCAGCTCCTGGGATAGTAGGGTATTCTTTTCTGTAAGAACCTGCATAACAAATGATCATTAAATAAGTTATTCTAACTGTTTCAAGTCTCGGGGGCTACTGGTATATATATAATTACCAAAATTTTCTTACCCGTATGTCTTTTACATATTGCTCCGTGGCTCTGGCTAGACCATTTTGAGCGGCACGGAGGTACGCATCTCCCGAATTGAAGGCATCCAATGCCTCTTGGGAAAAACAAGCATCGCGAAGAACTTCCCGGTGACGCCTATGGTTCATGGCACTCTCCACCTCGGAATTGGTGGCAGACAGCCTGTCCGCATCCTCTGTCGGAGGAGCGTCCGGTGCGCATCTCGTGTTCGCCTCCGCTTCCGGACCAGGCTTTGGATCCTGGCTGGTGGAGGCGCGATTGGCAACCTCTCCGGATATAGTCCAACAAGGTCTCTTCGTCCTGAAGAGAGCACGAGCGTTAGTATGCCTTGAAGGAATAACACCTGGGAATAAGATGGCGCGCTATACCTTTGCGCTGGCGTCTTAGTCTGGACCGCACTTCTTTTCAGCCCACGGGGCCTTGCTGCCCCTCGTTGGCTAGTCACCGCAGGCTCGGCCTCCCATCTCAAGGTCATCCCCTGCAAAACACGGTTGTCATACGACAATCAAAAATATGCGAGGATAGATCCCTTTTCAAAGTGTTGGGACTTCGGTCTCAGTTACCTGTGAGGCTGGGAGTAGCCCTGGGTAATCGGCCATGATGGCCACCAAGGCGTTGTCATTGCTCAATTGATGAAACACCCCATCAATCAGCTCCACAGATAAGTCCGGATCCTCTTGAGAGGCCGGGTCGAGGGACCGTCCCGGATCCTCGGGTTGTGGAGGAGGGCTGTTTATTTCTTTAACAGCCTGCCGCAGTTCCTGCGTTGAAGTTGTTAGACTGAATATTTAACGATGGGAATATAAAACGGATGGGCAAGTAAAAGTGTCCACTTACCCAACTTGGGGGATTATACATAGAAAATCCACCCTGTGGGTTGACGCAGAGAAATTCCTCCTCTTCTCCCTTGTACAAAGCGGACAAGGTCTTTATTAAAGCGGCAGCCGAATCCGGCCCCTTACGACCGTGGCGGGTGGCATCATCCTCCCCGTTGAAGTCCCACATGGGGTGGCCTCTATACTGGAGTGGCTGCACCCCTCGCATGATGCATGCGGCCATGACCCCGATCATGATCAGTCCAGAATGGGCTAACGATCTTATCCGGCCCATCAGGTAAAGAACGTCCTTGTCGCTTTCCCTCTGAGGGCTCCGTGGACGCTAGCTTAGGCGCTTCTTTAGGGGAGCACTGTCGAACTCAGGGAGGCCGATCCGGACAGGATCCGGCAGCGGGACGTCCTCTATATAAAACCATTCCGAAGGCCAGTCCTCGGACGCCTTCTTTGGGGTTCCGGATAGATATCCGGTCCCGGCGATGCGCCAAACTTCGGCTCCACCCACTTGATATATTGACCCCTTCTGAGAACGGGGCGCAAGGCGGAATAGCCTTTTCCACAGCGCAAAATGAGCCTCACAGCCCAAAAACAGCTCACAAAGGGCTACAAAGCCCGCGATATGCAATATGGAGGTAGGTGTGAGGTTGTGCAGTTGGAGGCTATAGAACTCCAGGAGCCCCCGGAGAAACGGATGAATCGGAAATCTGAGCCCTCTTGTTAAGTAAGGGACAAGGCATACCCGCTCTCCTTTGGAGGGATTGGGGGCGCTCTCCGCTTGCTCTCCGCCATTATAGGTGGCAAGTCCGGCTCGAACAGGGATCATATAGGCCGGGGGGAGAAATCCCTTGGTCTAGAGCGTCACTACCTCGCTGTGTAGGATGGAGCACCTCTTCCAATCTCCAGGCTGAGGGCTGGAAGGGCGAGAGGAGGAGCTGCGGCGGTCGGCCATGATAGAATGGACCTCTGTCGGAAACGCTCTGATGAATACTCGCGGAGGGGAGAAGGTGTGGTTTGGATCTCAATCCTCGTCCCCTAAATAGGTGGCTCATTCACGCGACTAGGGGTGTAAATGTAAAGAAAACACCCTGACTTTTCATATTCGTTTGACACGTGGAAGACGGCCATTATTGGGCGTAGAAGCCAAGGAGCACTACATTTACAAGAAACCAGACACTATTCAATAGGTACACTGAATTTGGAGGAGAACCCACCTTGCAATGCTGAAGACAATTTGCATGCCGGACTCGTCGTCATTGAAGCCTGGTTCGGGGGCTACTGAGGGAGTCCTGGATTAGGGGGTGTCCGGATAGCCTAACTATACCTTCGGCCGGACTCCTGGACTATGAAGATACAAGATTGAAGACTTCATCCCGTGTCCGGAAGGGACTTTCCTTGGCGTGGAAGGCAATGTTGGCGATACGGATACGTAGATTTCCTACCATTGTAACCGACTCTGTGTAACCCTAGCCCTCTCCGGTGTCTATATAAACCGGAGGGTTTTAGTCCGTAGGAACAAGAATCATACCATAGGCTAGCTTCTAGGTTTTAGCCTCCTTGATCTCATGGTAGATCTACTCTTGTACTACCCATATCATCAATATTAATCAAGCAGGACGTAGGGTTTTACCAACATCAAGAGGGCCTGAACCTGGGTAAAACATTGTGTCCCCTGCCCCCAGTTACCATCCGCCTAGATGCACAGTTCGGGACCCCCTACCCGAGATCCGCCGGTTTTGACACCGACAGCCATACACAAGGGGGAGGATACACCAAGCGAAGACGAGGATGAGACTCTCAAGCAAGACACTGGGGAACAAAAGAAATTTCCACCAGAAGTCAAAACAGTAAACGTGTTACACGTGATCAAGGGGAGAAATAAAGCGGCACTCCCAGAGAAATATGCCCAAGGGCCTATCACCGTGGAGTCCTGTCACTGGTCGTCTCAACCGATCACTTTCGACCATCGGGATTACTCAGCAAGTATCCGGCGTGCAGGATGGGCTGCCTTGGTATTAGACCCAATAAT
Organism: Triticum aestivum; assembly: GCF_018294505.1. Classification (NCBI taxonomy): domain Eukaryota; kingdom Viridiplantae; phylum Streptophyta; class Magnoliopsida; order Poales; family Poaceae; genus Triticum; species Triticum aestivum. The sequence goes on along the minus strand of NC_057800.1, from coordinate 406,471,592 downwards.
TAACGGATACCTCTTCACACGAGTACTGATGGACGGTGGCAGCAGTCTAAAACTGATATATCAGGACACAGTCCGCAAAATGGGGATAGACCAAACAAAAATTCACCACAACAATACTACCTCTAGAGGAGTAACGCCAGGCTCAAGGGCTCATTGCACGAGCTCCCTGCTACTAGAGGTTACATTCGGCTTCTCCGATAACTTCCTTAGTGAAAATTTAACCTTCCACATTGCTCCGTTCCAAAGTGGCTATCAAGCACTACTCGGACGCGAAGCTTTCGCTCGCTTCAATGCAATACCGCATTACGCTTCCCTCACGCTTAAGATGCCCGGTCCACGTGACATCATTATAGTAAGTGGAAATATTGAGCGATCCTTGCACGCTGAAGAGAGTGCGACTGCCGTGGCAGCCGCACACTAAAACGGCCTCACCAACTAAAGCATTTGATAGGTTGTCAAGACCATGGACACGGTCAGACGAGTCCGGTGCAGCTATATGTAATCAATAAAGGTTCGACGGCCACACCCCTGTTATAAAAACAAGGGGCTCCACTCGCGTAAACAAGTGGCAATTTTCACTCATCTTGAATTGTACATGGTTTCTTTAATATAACCTACCTTTTTGCACGACAACTTTTCACCTAAGTTCCTCTCTTTTACAGATGACCATCGTGCTACACCCGTCCAGGATATGGCACAATGGAGACACGGGCGCAAACGTGCAACAGGGACCCATTCCAAGGATTCTTTTTAGATTAAGACCCTGCGTAAACCTTTCTCACTGTCTCTTGTTGATACACATCCCTCAGATTCTTAGTATTATTGAGAAGGATGCTGACGTCTTGGCATGTGGCCACGTCAGAATAATGCACGTACCTGGACACTAGGGGCTTCTTACAAAGGGCACTGTTTAGGCCCGGTTTATACCATAAAGACCGAATACCTTAGGGAGTGTTCGGCGTCGTGAGTTTGGCCTTATATGCATCAGCTCCGAATCATGTCTTTGGTCAAATGTTGGGTTTGCACGGCTCCTGTGTTTTGCTGCCTTATGTTCTGCTCTATCGGCTAAGGCGGCACCAGGAGAACTACTGCGATTGTGCCCCGGTTCATCCGGACTAGCACCTCAGTAGAGAAAGCCGAAAACTGACTGTCATGATATAGCGTGAGACTGGTCAACCACTCGATGACCTATCAGAATATTAGAATTCCTCCGCCTTAACGAAGGGCCATTTCCCGGCCAGGCATGTACGCACCCCGAATTCGGGAGAGTGCGGAGCCACCAGGGGCTATATAGTAGCCCCACCGTCAAACTCCTATGGCTAAGTGAAAGTGTTAAAGCATTATAGTCCGGTTGCCTCGTTCGCTGCGCTATTGTAACGCCCTCGATGCGGCTATAGCTCCCACGTGTCGAGGCACGACTTAGAGGCATAACCGCATTGAAAGCAATGTCGCAAGTTAGGCAATCTTCACAACATCCCATGTAATATAGATAATAAAAGGGGAGATACATAGTTGGCTTACACTCGCCACGTCAATCAAAGTACATAAATAGCATTACAACATTCAAACACTCATGGCCCGACTACGGCGCCAAAATGAAAGATAAACCCAACATGCGACACGGTCCCGATCACCCCAACTGGGCTCCACTACTGATCATCAGGGAAAGACACGTAGTATCGGCGTGAGTCCTCGTCGAACTCACACTTGAGCTCAAGCGCCTCATCTGGAGCAAAATCATCAGGCCCTGCATCTGGTTTGGAAGTAATCCGTGAGCCACAGGGACTCAACAATCTCCCACCCTCGCGATCAAGACTATTTAAGCTTAATAGGTAAGTCAAGGTAAAATATGTGGAGCTGCAGCAAGCGACTAGCATATATGGTGGCTAACCTGTTCGCAAAAGAGAGCGAGAAGAGAAGGCAAAGCACGAATGAATAACTAGAGAGCAACCTGCGGCAAGCATTACTCCAACACCGTGTTCACTTCCCGGACTCCGCCGAGAAGAGACCATCACGGTAACTCACACAGTTGATTCATTTTAATTAAGTTAAGGTTCAAGTTATCTACAACCGGACATTAACAAATTCACATCTGCCCATAACCGCGGCCACGGCTTTCGAAAGTTCAAATCCCTGTAGGGGAGTCCCAACTTAGCCCATGACAAGCTCTCACGGTCGACGAAGGAATAGACCTCCTCCCGAGACATTCCGATCAGACTCGTATCCCGGTTCTACAAGACACTTCGACAGGTTAAAACAAATCCAGCAACACCGCCCGAATGTGCCGACAAATCCCGATAGGAGATGCACATATCTCATTCTCAGGGCACACTCAGATGAACACTACGAACAACTAAAACCAACCCTCGAGTTGCCCCGAGGTGGCGCTGCAAGTGGCTCTGTTTGGACCAACACTCAGAGGAGCACTGGCCCGGGGGGGGGGGTTTAAAATAAGATGACCCTCGGGCTCCGGAAACCCAAGGGAAAAAAGGCTAGGTGGCAAATGGTAAAACCAAGGTTGGGCATTGCTGGAAAAGCTTTAATCAAGGCGAACTATCAAGGGGTTCCCATTATCACCCAACCGCGTAAGGAACACAAAATCCGGGAACATAACACTGATATGACGGAAACTAGGGCGGCAAGAGTGGAACAAAACACTAGGCGAGAGGCCGAGCCTTCCACCCTTTACCAAGTATATAGATGCATTAAGATAACAAGATAATATAATGATATCCCAACAAGTAAATAATGTTCCAATAAGGAACGGTCTCCAATCTTCACCTGCAACTAGCAACGCTATAAGAGGGGCTAAGCAAAGCGGGAACATAGCCAATCAACGGTTTGCTAGGACATGGTGGGTTAGAGGTTTGACATGGCAATTTGGTAGGCATGTTAAGCAAGTGGTAGGCATCATAGCATAGGCATAGAAAAAGAGCGAGCATCTAGCAAAGCAAAGATAGTAGTGATTTCGAGGGTGTGATCATCTTGCCTGCAAAGTTGTCAGAGTTGACTGGATCCTCGAAAGCAAACTCAACGGGCTCCTCGTTAGCGAACTCGTCTCCCGGCTCTACCCAAACAAGACAAACAAGCAACAAGGACACAATCAACCACGTGCAAACTCAAACAACATGATGCGAAGATGGTATGCTATGCGGGATGCAATATGTGATGCATATGCAAGATTTGACAAGGAATGCATGAACCTGGACTCAACCTGGAAATCCAAGTGTGCCACTGGAAAGGTGAGGTGAAATCGCTTGAAAACGATAAAAAGAACGTCGGAATTGGAGTTATGGTTTGGAAATGGCAAGCAATACAAATATGACCCTGTTCTGCGATTTACAACAAGTAGCCGTCTAAATGCAACAAGATGAACATGCTACAGCACCCAAACACGGCAAAAAAATACATGGCAGGGATCCATTAATGATGCTTAACAAAATATGAACACTGAGCTACGGCCAATTCATCCATTAACAGGTTCAAACAAGCATGGCAAAAATGCATTTGACAAACAGATTTCAGACTTAGTGAAATTAACAGTTGTCTGGAATTTCAGATCAGGTAGCACACTTTGGAGCATGAAAACTACATGCTACATGACCTGAACATGGCAAAGTAAAGCATGGCATGGAGATACTCAAAGAGCTTAACAAAAGATCCTTAGTGACCTTGAGACAAAAGGGATCAGTAAATACATTTGCAAGCATGTGAACATGGCAAAAACATAATCAGTTCTCAGACTTACTGAATACTGGAGCATGCTGAAACAGATATCAAGTAGGCATGTTTACGAGCTCGATGCGCTCGCTACAGAGCATGTCATGACAATCTAAGCATACTCCCATCAAGAATACACATTATGCAAGCTAGAAATGGCAAGAACAATAACATAGCATGCATGGATCAACTACAACATCCTTGGCAAAATCGCTAACAAGTAGACAATCTGCCTAGATTCACGAAATAGCAAAAGTAGAGCTCGATTGACTCAAGCTAGGGTGCTCCATAATTTCAAACAAAGACATGGATGGATAGAGCACTACAAGATTAACAAAACATCCTTACTGATTATCCTCAAAAGAGGCATGGATCACTAGGAAACAACATGAACATATGGAATAATGAGATAAATAGATCAAGGACTTAGTGGAAATGCTAAGTCCCTGAAATCAGCATTAACGAATGCTCCACTTTGCAAGCTTGTGCTAGTCACCACACACATCACAAAAATACATGGGTTGCACCTATGGATAGATGGCAAAACATATAACAAAACTCATGAAGAGCTCAGGGCATATCATGCACAAAATAATCATGGCAAAAATGACAAATATCTAATTGGAGCAACAGATCTGACAATTATCTCAAATAGCACTCTTCCAACAGCATTTCGGGCATCAAGATGAACACAAATGAAAATGATGCAATGAGACGAAATGATGTGCTCTCTGAGGCGAACATTTTGATATGCTATATGCCCAAAACGGAGCTACGCATGAGGAGTTACGATGCGATCAACATAGCCAAAATAATTAGGGTTTCGGGAAAAAAGTCAACCCGAGACAAATCCCAGATCTAGATCCAGCCGGGCGCGGACTTCGAGGCTCACCGGAACTGTTCACCGGGGAGGAGGACGATGCCAGAGGAGGTCGCCAGAGTGGCGCGGACGTCGAGGAGGTGGTCGGCGGCGGGCACGACGACTCGGGCGCGGCGAGGTGGCGGCTTGCGGCGCGGTTGGCGAGGTCGGCGAGGTCGCCGGATGCCGGCCTCA
>NC_057800.1:406414174-406466410 GCF_018294505.1 Triticum aestivum | reverse complement strand
GGTGGAGCGCCACGTGGCGGCGGCGGGCGGATCCGGACGTGTCCGTCGGTGGCGGCTCCGTCCGGCGGCGCGCGATGATGATTTTTTTTAGGGTTTGGAAGGGGAGATCCGGAATTTTGAGGAGGGGGTCTTTATATAGAGGTAGAGGGAGCTAGGAGTGTCCAAATGAGGTGCGGTTTTCGGCCACACGATCGTGATCGAACGCTCTAGATGATGGAGAGGGTTTTGGTGGGTTTTGGGCCAAATTGGAGGGGTGTTGGGCTGCAATACACATGAGGCCTTTTCGGTCCCTCGGTTAAACATTGGAGTATCAAACGAAGTCCAAATGGTACGAAACTTGACAGGCGGTCTACCGGTAGTAAACCAAGGCCGCTTGGCAAGTCTCGGTCCAATCTGGAAATGTTTAATCCCCACACACGAAAGAATGGTAGAATTGACCACCGGAGGAGAATGAAGCGCCGGAATGCAAAACGGACAAAGGGGAAAATGCTCGAATGCATGAGACGAACACGTATGCAAATGCAATGCACATGATGATATGATATGAGATGCATGACAACGATAACAACACACGGAGACAAAAACCCGAACCTGAGAAAATAAAATAAAATAACTTAGCGCCAGAAACGACAAGAGTTGGATTACATATTGGGTAAATCATATCCGGGGTGTTACAGCTATCACCTCCTTAATAGGACCAAGACGTTCGATTAAGAGTGAACACGCATCTTCTGCGAACACCTCTGCATTATATGCGTGGGGGTTGCAGCCGACGACTGCAATCTTTCAGGTTATATACATAAATGGTCGCACAGGAGGCATCATATTACTTTCAGGCAAAAGTATAAATATAGCCTTAATAAATTTCGTAAACATTGTTTTTACAATTTTTTTGACTGGAACATTGTTTTTACAATGGGAATACATGTCACTCAAACATAATATTCTTCGAGCACTAGGCCTCTATCAAACGAGCACCCTCGAGAACTTCTTCGAAATAGTGCTCGGCAGCCACTCAGCCTATGGCCGAACCCTGTGCCGCAACAGTAGTGGCATCCATCTCCGCCCAGTATGCTTTGACATGGGCAAGGGCCATCCGCGAGCCTTCTATACACGCCGACCTTTTCATCGCATTGATGCGCGGCACCGCACCAAGGAACTGTTGCACTAAGCTGAAATAGCTGTTCGGTTTCGGCTTTTCGGGCCACAAATGATCTATGACGGACCTCATGGCAATTCCGGACAATCTATTGAGTTCGGCCCATTCGGCAAGCTGATCAGTTAGTGGAAGCGGACGCTCAGGAAGGTTAAACTGTGACCAGAATAGCTTGTCCACTTCATGGTCTGTTTGATCTCGGAAGTATTCGGCCGCATCGATAGCACTCGCCGTCAAATCCAGATATGCGTCCGCCGAACTCCACAGCCGATCGAGAGGGGCATACCGCGGATCTCCGAACTTCCTCCGCAGCAAAAAGGGCTTCCCAGCCACAATATCACCGGCTTCACGCAGCTCCTCCTTCTTCGCTCTCATGGCAGAGCGGGTGTCTTTGGTCGCCATCGTGGCCTTTTCGAGGTCTGTCGCCTTCACTCCGTTTTCTTCTTCAAGGAACTGGCAATGGTCGGCAGTGTCTTTTAACTTTACAGCCATCTCGGCCATCTTCTCTTTGCTCTCGCAATGCGCGGCCTTCTCGGCTCTTAACTCTTCGGCCGCCTTCAAAGCGGCCGCATTACTACTCCTTGCTTGTTCTTTGGCTCGGGTAAGTTCCGCCCGAAGGGTCTCCACGGTGGCAGCTCCATCTGCAGACACAACATATTAAAGATACTGGCATCATGCTGCTCTTACTATGTGACACGGACTGGAAAAACATTACTTACCCTGTGCCTCGTCAAGCCGCTTGTTAACAAGCTCGATGTCGGCATCTGCCGCCTCTAGTTGCCGCTTTAGTTCGGCAAACTCATTAGTCTGGCTAGCCACCGGAGCTTCCATCACCTACACATAAAGCGGTATGGTTATTACGTGGGACTACGATCCTCTATTTGCCGCCATTCTCGGCGACAACCAGAGTCTCAGGGGCTACTATGTACACAGGGCACACCTAAAAATGTGCGGTACCATCACAAATGTACATCATTTTATGTACCTCAAAGCTCGTAAGTAGACTCATAAACGCGTCATGCAACCCGCTTTTGGCAGATGAAATCCTTTCCATCACCGTACCCATCAATGTACGGTGTTCTTCTGAGATGGCCACTCGCTCCAACAGCTCCCTCAGTACGTCCGACCGCATACCAGACGGAGCCAGACTCTTCTGTTTGCTCTCTTCAAGAGCCGGATACTGGGAACTTTGGGTAACCATAGGATTATCTTCTGGCCTGACCGGATCCGGGGAGGCCCTCCGAGACGACACTTCAAGGTCGCCCGCTTCTTGAGCGGAGGAGTCCGGGGGAGGCGTTTCGCTCTCCATCATCTCTGGAAGAAGATCCCCCGAAGAGGAGCTTTGCTGAGAAGGGCTGAGATCCGAACTGCAAGATAAATACTTCGGTTATTTCCATTGGAAGAAAGGTAGAATATCTTTACTATCAAGTATTTTTTGATAACTTACAGCTCGTTAGATGCCTGATCTCCGCACGAACTTTGTGTGGCAAGAGCACCCTCCGAGGCAGGACCCTCTGGTGGAGACTTCTTCTCCCGTTTGGAAGCCTTGGTTTCCGGATCTTCAGAGGCAGTCCTCTTCCTTCCCCGAAGCGAGAGAGGGTCAGATTCTTCCCCTTGGTTATCCTCCTTCACGGAGGCGCTCATTCCCCCGGTTGGAGTTGGTAGCGATGGGGGCCCGCTTTCGCCCTCATTATTCCCCCTTTATCTTCCTTTGAGAGCTCCGGGCAAGGTGCTAGTTCGAGCATCTTTTCCAGTACCGGATTGTCCAAACCCTCAGGAAGGGGGGCCGAACACCGAATCATCTTTGCCTTTGTTAGCCAGTCCTGGTCAAAGAGCGATTTCTCAGAATGACGTCATCATAAATGAAAGACGGTGTGTTCGACTAGAGGATTACTTACTTGGGCAGCAGTGCGGTTGCTGCTCAGGCCCACGTCCTCGATAGTATCCGAACACTCTATTTGGGGTCCGAAGAATGATTTATACATCTCCTCGTGCGTCAGGCCGAGGAAATTCTGAATAGTGCATGGTCCTTCGGGGTTGAACTCCCACATGTGGAGGGGCCGGCGTTTGCAAGGCTGGACTCGACAAACCAGCACGACTTGCACCACCGTAACCAGACTGAAATATCCTTCGAAGAGATCTTGAATGCGGCTTTGCAGTATAGGCACATCCTTGGCTGGACCCCAGCTCAGCCCTCTGCTAATCCATGACATCAGTTGTGGTGGAGGGCCCGAGCGGAAAGCAGGGGCAGCCACCCACTTGGGACTTCTGGGAGCTGTGATGTAAAACCACTCCCGTTGCCATAATCTGGACACCTCTGGAAAGGAACCCTTTGGCCATGGAGCTCCAGCGATCTTGCTTATTAATGCGCCTCTGCACGCTACATGCTGCCCCTCGACCATCTTCGGCTTCACGTCAAAGGTCTTGAGCCACAGGCCGAAGTGAGGGGTAATGCGGAGGAAGGCCTCACATACGACAATAAATGCCGAGATGTGGAGAAAGGAGTCCGGGGCTAGATCATGGAAATCTAGCCCGTAATAGAACATCAAACCCCTAACGAAGGGATCCAGAGTGAGGCCTAGACCTCAGAGGAAGTGGGAGATGAACACAACGTTCTCGTTGGGTTCGGGAGTAGGGATGACCTACCCTCGGGCAGGCAGCCGATGCGAAACCTCGGCGGTCAGGTATCTGACCTCCCTCAACTTCTTGATATCCTCTTCCATAACAGAGGAGGGCATCCACCGGCCTTTAAGGCTAGATCCGAACATGATTGAAGGTCCAAAGCACCTGACCTGGGCTTTGGTTGTTAGAACTCGAGGTGGGGGAAGGATTCGATTGAGCACGGGAGGGAAAACAGTAAAAGCCTTGTCCCTTTATAAAGAGGGTGAATATCAAGCGTCCTCCTAGTGGACGTTTGAGACTTGCCTAAAATCTAGGAGTCCTGGGCACGGTTGGGTTACCCATGATCGTATTGATGAGAATCCCGTAATTAGGGGAACACGATCTCTGCTTTGACAATACGTGTCAAAAAACTGCCTCGCATTATGTGCGGGGCTAGTTAAAGGAAACGGTTCGAATAATCAACGGGCCGTGGCTTAATGTACTGTGGTCAAAACTTGTCAGCAGATTAGATATGTGGAAATATTATTCTCTCTGCGGAGATATGTGGAACTTGTTTTGCAGGGTCGGACACTATCCTTTTATTTGAACTCTTCTGTGGTATATCCGGAGGAGGAACCCGCCTTGCAATGCCAAAGACAACATTGAGCGCCGGACTCATCGTCATTGAAGCCTGGTTCAAGGGCTACTGAGGGAGTCCAGGATTAGAGGTCTCCGGACAGCCGGACTCTATCCTTTGGCCGGACTGTTGGACTATGAACATACAAGATTGAAGACTTCCTCTCGTGTTCGGATGGGACTCTACTTCGCATGGAAGGAAAGCTAGGCAGTACGGATATGGATATCTCCTCCTTTGTAACCAACCTTGTGTAACCCTAACCTTCTCCGGTGTCTATATAAACCGGAGGGTTTTAGTCCGTAGGACGACAACAATCATACCACAGGCTAGCTTCTAGGGTTTAGCCTCTCCGATCTCATGGTAGATCAACTCTTGTAATACTCATATCATCAAGAATAAATCAAGCAGGACGTAGTGTTTTACCTCCATCAAGAGGGCCCGAACCTGGGTAAAACATCGTGTCCCCTGCCTCCTGTTACCATCCGCCTTAGACGCACAGTTCGGGACCCCCTACCCGAGATCCTCCGGTTTTGATATCGACACCGCCGCCGAAGGGTCCTCGCATTGGGGAGATCCGATGTGGAGATGTCGCCCGCGGCGCCGGCTTCGAGGTAGCCGCGCCATGGGGGTGCGGAATGGAGCACCGTCGGTGCCGGGAGGTCAAGTTAAGGAGAAGGTGCGATACAATGAGTGTACAACCTCTTTGGTGGCGCTGAGTAGGCCTCGGCTTCGTCCGAGGAGTCGGTGAGGATGTTCCAATTCCAGTGGAGCAGGTTAAGGCAGCGCTGTGGGGATGGAGCAGCCACGATAGGCAAGGCGATCGTAGGAGCAGCTCCTTGGAGGTGGAGGACGAGGCGGCTAAACCGGCGGGATGATGAGATGGACGATGGATCCTCATCTGGGAAGGTGGGTGAGGGTCGTTGAGCTGTTGCGGTGGACGACGTCATCAGGGAAGAGGCTCCGGCTGGGCAGCTGTGGCACCCCGGCTCAGAGAAACCAGAACGCCCCGTATTCCAGCCCAAAGATCGAGGATAAGTCTTCTGGAATGCAACACTACTTAGCATAGAACAAATCAGCTCTTTATTACAACCTATATGGATACACGGGGATTACATCGGCACGACGACACTACGCCTGTCACGGTTGCTCCATGCAAGCAGCAGAACAACACGATGCAGCGGAATAACTCTAGTAGCGAAACAGCAACGACGGTGATGAACTCCACTTCGCAGCGACTCTGGCTGGAACACTTATCCAAGCTTGCAAACAAGGACTCCACGACAAACAAGCAATCTAATCCGGCATGAACTACAAACTAGCATGACATGCCAGGTCAGTACATTGAGTGTACTTGCAAGCTCACAGCAACCAAAGCAATCAAGACAGACAACGACATGGCAATTATAGGTTAACAAGGATTAACATGATACTATCAGAACAACATGGCATGAACTACATGATACAGTTAGAGCAATACGAGCATGGCATGAACATATAAACATGATGGCACTATCATGCAACATGATGATGTTATCATGCACCACCTTACTCTGTTCGGGTTACCTTGTAACCAACACGGACATCACACGATCATCTCAGGATCCAATCAAGCTTGGTATTAACAATACCGTAGTAATCATTACATGACCACAAGGAGCTTGATCTTCACCCTTGACTCTCACATAACACCACAAATATCCATCAACTCGGTATCCTCGATACCACAGTGATCATCTCACGATCACAACCACAAATATCCATCAACTCGGTATCCTCGATACCACGGCGATCATCTCACGTCCACAATCACAAATATCCATCAACTCGGTATCCTCGATACCACGGTGATCATCTCACGATCACAACCAATCTCTTTCTCATCATCAAACCAGGGTTGTTATTAAGCAAGTTATTATTATTATTGTTGACCCATAGTGTGACCAACTACGAACTGGGCCTTTATCCGCGTGCGAGGCTATCAATAGATTTAATATACACTCGGCAGAGGTAGCACACCTTACTCACACCACAGAAACCATGGCCTCGCACTCCCATTCGGGTGGACCAACAGCGTTCCGATAAAACTATCCTACTGCCAAGACACTTTCCCGGCTACTCCGACCAACACCCCCTTGTGGTTCAATCCTGGGTGGCCCCGTGCCTACCGAAGGCATCACGGCCACTGAGGTGGCAAAACAAAAATGGTCCCAAATGGTGACATGTGCACATAACCAAACTCGGGCTCACAAGGCTTATGCCGTCCTACCTGGCCAAGGTAGTGCTCGCGCATAACCTTCCCTCGTTGGAGGCACCGGCAAGAGGCACAACAATAGAGTCAGTTAGCACCCTCCCATTAAGGCAAGTGTGGTTGCATTGGTTAGCTCGATATGGTGGCACCATGACTCAACCAACAGTTGTTCAAGTTCAATTTAGTTGGGTTAAACTTGAATGCAATATGCTGAGCCATGATAAAATAACATGATGCAATTACAATGCATGAACATGATATCAACATGAGCATGAGGGTACAACATAACTATCCACCATATCAACAATGAATCATATCGAACTGAGCATGGCATAATGACGAGCATTAATATCACAAGTTCAACACTACTCATAGTATAACATGACCACTAACATCAACAACAAATACCATGCAATAACACATCAATAATTTTACCGAGTAAGCACTTAACCCTCTAACCACAAGGGACAATGCATATCACCGGTACTCGGTAACCGACGTTAGTCATGCATCGAAGAACATGACCAACCCAACATGTACTACTATCAAGCATGGCAATATGAAAGTAATACTAGCAAGTAGAACATGATAACAAAGTGCAAGAAAACATATCATGACGGTAATCACCGATCCATAAGCATAACCGAAATAACGACAACAGTAGCAAAACAAACATACAGTTATTAAAGATTCAAGTTGAAAACCAAAGCTACTGCATGGCTATCATGCAAATTGTGGTTGTGGCTGGCCTGGGGATGAAGAAGGCTCCGTGGTGAAGTGCGGTGAAGCCACGGAAAGAATCACCGAAAACAGTTCTCTTTCAAAGGGGGCTGTTTGCGGGCAAGGGCAATAAGGCCATTTCTAGTATGTCAAACCATAATGAAAGTGACAACAACAGAACGGCCTCGATGAGACAAACAAGTAGGCTTTGGATTCACCTCAATCGAAGTCTTGAGCAAAAAGTGGTGAAGGGTTTTCTGCCAGGGACTTGTTTGCAAAGAAAATATTCACAAAGGGGTCCCTGATAGCTCGGTGGGTCGCGCACTCCAGCAGAATACGCCTTTCCACGGGGAAAGCGTTAAGCGCGGCATGCACTTCCACTTATGCACGCTGGCAGTGGTGGGGCCGGGGCTTGTCTCTCTACCAGGCGGGGCCCACCTTATCCTTCTCTTTCCTCCTTCCTTCTCTTCTTCTTCCCTCCTCTTCCCCCGAGAAAAACACAGAGGGGGCGAGGCCCTGCATCGCCGGCATGGCTCCCGGGATGCTCCGGCCACCTCGTGTGGCGCTCCGCCCTCAAATAAGCTCGTAGGGAAGAACCGCAGCCAGGGGGCTGGGTCACGACCATCGAGAAGGGCCGAGGTGACGGCACCTTGGACTCCGGCGGGATGATCTTCGGCCAGGGGCTACCAGAGGAGGAGAAAATGGCGGGAACACTCTAGGGGTGTGGTGGAGGTCTCTGGTGGTGGCCATGAGGAGGGGAGGGCTCGGGTCGGCCAAATTTAGCCGGAGCACCGCGGCGGCCAAGGTGGGTAATCGAGGTGAGGAGAGCTTACCGAGCTTGGGCTAGTGGCTAGGCGAGACCAGAGGAGTGAGGGGAGGTGAGTGGTGTGCTCGAGAGGCCCCAGGGGGGGCTACTTATAACCGGGGCAAGGGACATGGGCTCGGGTGCCACCGCTCCCGCTCGGCCAAGGCTCTGGCAACACGCAACGATCACGGGGAGGCGCGAGGACGCAAGAGGGATGTGCGGATGAGGCGCAGAGGTTTGCTAACCCACAAGTATAGGGGATCAATTGTAGCCTCTTTCGATAAGTAAGAGTCTCAAACCCAACTAGGAGCTAAAGGTAGACCAAATATTCCCTCAAGTTCTATCGACCACCGATAGAACTCTACGCACGCTTAACATTCACCTTACCTAGAACAAGCATGAAACTAGAAGTACTTTCCAGGTGTTGTAGGCTAGGTTTGCAAGATAATAAAGAGCATGTAAATAAAAGCTAGGGGCTATTTAGATAAAGACACAACTAAATTAGTTTTAGTAGAGAGCTTTTTCTGACGAGAAAGTTATTTGTCCCTAGACAATCGATAACTAGACCGGTAATCACTAAAAGGGAGAAAGTCTCACATCAACGCGGGTAATCAATGGGCTATGGAGATGCCCATCAATTGATGTCAATGCGAGGAGTAGGGATTGCCATGCAACACATGCACTAGAGCTATAAGTTTATGAAAGCTCAAACTGAAACTAAGTGGGTGTGTATCCAACTTGCTTGCTCATGAAGACCTAGGGCACTTGAGGAAGCCCATCGTTGGAATATACAAGCCAAGTTCTATAATGAAAATTCCCACTAGTATATGAAAGTGATAACTCAAGAGACTCTCTATATGAAGAACATGGTGCTACTCTAAAGCACAAGTGTGGTAAAAGGATAGTAACATTGTCCCTTCTCTCTTTTCTCTCATTTTATTATTATTTTTTCTCTTTTTTGTAGGCTTCTTTAGCCTCTCTCTCTCTTTTTTGGGGGCTCCGCTGGCCACTTTTATTTTGATAACCTCACATGGGACAATGTTCTAATAATGATGATCATCACACTTTTATTTACTTACAACTCAATATTACAACTCGATACTAGAACAAAGATATGACTCTATATGAATGCCTCCGGCGGTGTACCGAGATGTGCAATGATCTAGTGTGGCAATGAAATCAAAAAAGGACAAGCCATGAAAACATCATGCTAGCTATCTTAGGATCATGCAAAGCAATATGACAATAAATGATCAAGTCATGTATATGATGATGATGTAAGTTGCATGGCAATATATCCCGGAATGGCTATGGAAATGCCATGATAGGTAGGTATGGTGGCCATTTTGAGGAAGATATAAGGAGGCTTACATGTGATAGAGCGTATCATATCACGGGGTGTGGATGCACCAGCGAAGTTTGCACCGACTCTCAAGGTGAGAAAGGGCAATGCACGGTACCGAAGAGGCTAGCAATGATGGAAGGGTGAAAGTGCGTATAATCCATGGACTCAACATTAGTCATAAAGATCTCGCATACTTATTGCAAAAATCTATTAGTCATCGAAATAAAGTACTACGCGCATGCTCCTAGGGGGATAGACTGGTAGGAAAAGACCATTGCTCGTCCCCGACCGCCACTCATACGGAAGACAATCAATAAATACCTCATGCTCCAACTTCACTACGGGAATCACCAACTTCAACACAAGTATTTATACAATCCACAACTACCCACTAGCATGACTCTAATATCACCATCTTTATATCGCAAAACTATTGCAAGGAATCAAACATATCGTATTCACTGATCTACAAGTTTTATGTAGGATTTAATGACTAACCATGTGAATGACCAATTCCTGTCAACTCTCTAAATAGATATAAGTGAAGCAAGAGAGTTTAATTATTTCTACAAAATATATGCCCACACTGTAACAAATATAAGTAAAGCAAAAGAGCATTCTACAAATGGTGGTTTTATATGTGTAGGGAAACATGCAATCCAAACTTCAAATGATATAAGCGAAGCACATGAAGCATTCTATAAAGCCATACTCAAAACATATAAGTGAAGTGCAAAGAGCATTCTACAAATCAACCATGGACTATCTCATACCAGCATGGTGCATCAAAGAAAAGTGAAAACTAAATGCAAAAGTCGCTCCAAGATTTGCACATATCACATGAACAAAACGAAATCGAAAACATACCGATACTTGTTGAAGAAAGATGGGATGCCTTCCGGGGCATCCCCAAGCTTAGACGCTTGAGTCTCCTTGAATATTTACTTGGGGTGCCTTGGGAATACCCAAGCTTGAGGTCTTGCCTGTCCTCCTTCTCCTCATATCGAGACCTCCTAGATCCTTGATCACTTCATCCACACAAAACTCAACAGAAAGTTCGGTAAGATCCGTTAGTATAATAAAGCAAATCACTAATCTAAGTACTGTTGCAAACCAATTCATATTTTGTTTTTGCATTGTAGCTACTGTAATATAACTTTTCCATGGCTTAATCCACTGATAGAAATCGATAGTTTCATCAAAACATGCAAACAATGCATCAAAAACAGAATCTGTCTTAAACAGGACAGTTTGTAGTAATGTGAACATTCACCATACTTATGCTACTCCAAAAATTCTAAAAAAATTAGGAGAAATAAAAAATTTGTATAGAAAGACAGTGCAAAAAAGTTTTAGAACCATTTGATGTTCCAGTAAAAAAATGTAAAATCGCGCACTATAGCCAAAGTTTCTGTTTTCCACCGCACAAACCAACAAGCAATGTAAACATCCTAAAGGCAAATCTTGGCACATTATTTTTATAATACAATGGAATTGTATAAGGGGACAATTATTTTTGTTGAAAAGTTTCTGTAATCAAGATTCACAAAGTTTCCGTGAGCATGAACAAACTTCAAGGAGCTCCCTCACTTCAACATTGCTTGTTTATCTCACTTTCACTTTCCTTTCTGAAAAGTTTTGGGTTTCCCTCTTTATTTTTTTGTTTTTAAACTCTATAAAAGCACTCAACAGAAATTAATGACTCTCTAAAACTTCCGGGTTTTCCCCCTGGCAGCGCTTTCTTTAAAGCCATTAAGCTAGGCATAAGGTGCTCAACTAATGAATCCACTCGGATCCCAAGGTATATCAAAGCCAATTTGAATTACCAATGACTCAGAATTTAGTAGAGATCAAAAAGCAACATATATCAAGCAATTACGAAGTCTAACTCTCTTCTTATGCATCTGCATGTCATACAAGAACAATTCATGCACATCAAGTAAAGGCCAATGCATAGCATAAGAAGTTTCTTGCAATTTTATCATGTTGGAAACATAGAGAGGCGGAGATGTAGTTCCTCTCTCATAATAATTGCAAGTAGGAGCAGAAAGCACATGCATATTATATTAATCAAAATTATGATGTGCAATGGTAAAAGGCCACCCATCAATATAATCCTTAATAAATGCAAACTTCTCCGATATAGTGTAGTTTGGAGAAATCAAAAAAATTATAGGACTATCATGTGTGGGTGCAATAGAAACAATTCCATGTTTAACATAAGGAACAATAACAAGTCCATCTCCATAAGCATAATTCATATTGGCATCTTGGCCACAAGAATAGCAAGCATCAAGTTCATCAAAAAGGTATATTTCAAATGAATCAACGGGATCATAGCAATTATCATGGCATTCATCCTTTGGTAAGAACGAAGTGACATTAAATAATGTATGTGTTGGAGAGTTACTCTCATTAGAAGGTGGGCATGGGTAGCTAAACCGATCTTCCTACTTTTGTTCTTCGGTCTCCTCATCATCTTTTTCATCCAATGAGCACACCGTTTCATCAATTTCTTCTTCCATAGACTCCTGCAAAAATATTAGTCTCTACTCGGACATTGAAGACTTTCTCAATAAATTCATCAATATCATAATTGTATTTATAATTCTCATAGCAATATTTAAGGATAGCTAAATTTTTAGGTCTATAAACTGAATCATCAAAATCTTCAAACTCTTTAAACAAAGATTCAATTTCACAAGCACCCTTAAAAGCAACAAATTCTTTTATTCGTTCCACATCATAGTAATCATATATACCATTAGCATAAGAAGCTAAGGTTTCTTTATCATTAAATTTGCATGAAAAGGGAAGGTGTGGTTTTTTCATCCTAGAGCAACAAGTATAATCATATCTCAATCATAGTTGCCGAGCATAACAATGGAACATATAAATTTGATCCCATAATAGTTTCCCTTTTTGAGTCAAGCGATAATCCCTAAAGTATTCACGTTGATCCAACGTGTGTCCCATTATACAATTGAATGGGGTTTTCTTAGGATTGTTAAATTACTACATAACATCTTTCACATAATGAGCATCGAGGGTTTTAGGAGGTTCCCCATCTCCATAAGTAGCAAGTAAACCTAGAACAGCAAATAAAATCCACTTAGTGATAAAGCAAACAAGCACACACGAGAATATTCACCCCACGCTATTGCTCCCCGACAACGGAGCTAGAAAAGGTCTTGATAACCCACAAGTATAGGGGATCAATTGTAGCCTCTTTCGATAAATAAGAGTGTCGAACCCAATGAGGAGCTAAAGGTAGAACAAATATTCCCTCAAGTTCTATCGACCACCGATACAACTCTACGCACGCTTAACGTTCGCCTTACCTAGAACAAGTATGAAACTAGAAGTACTTTGTAGGTGTTGTAGGCTAGGTTTGCAACATAATAAAGAGCATGTAAATAAAAGATAGGGGCTGTTTAGATAAAGACACAACTAAATTAGTTTCGGTAGAGAGCTTTTTGGCACGAGAAAGTTATTTGTCCCTAGACAATCGATAACTAGACCGGTAATCATTATTGCAATTTTATTTGAGGGAGAGGCATAAGCTAACATACTTTCTATTTTTGGATCATATGAACTTATGATTCGAACTCTAGCAAGCATCCGCATCTACTAAAGATCATTAAGGTAAAACCCAACCATAGAATTATAAGGCATCAAGTCCTCTTTACTCCCATACGCAAACAACCTACTTACTCGGGTCTGTGCTTCTGTCACTCACGCCACCCACCATAAGCAAATCATGAACATATTGCAAACCCTACAGTGGGGATCCCTCATGACTGCGTGACATGGGGAGCACCATAGGACAACACCAATAATAAAACATGTAACTCAAACCAATCACGATCATCAATTAACCCATAGGACAAAACGTATCTACTCAAACATCATAGGATAGCCATACATCATTGGGAAATAATATATTGCGTTGAGCATCATGTTTAAGTAGAGATTACAACAGGTAAAAGAGGGGTTACACCGCTGCATAGAGGGGGGAAGAGTTGGTGATGACAGCGGTGAAGTTGTTGGTGTAGATCATTGACGCGATGATGGACCCGGTGGTGTTCCGGCAACACCAGGAGAGTGGGGGAGAGAGCCCCTGAGGGAGTCCTGGACTAGGGGGTCTCCGGATAGCCGGACTATATCCTTTGGCCGGACTATTGGACTATGAAGATACAAGATTGAAGACTTCGTCTTGTGTCCGGATGGGACTCTCCTTGGCGTGGAAGGAAAGCTAGGCAATACGGATGTGTAGATCTCCTCCCTTGTAACCGACTCTGTGTAACCCTAGCCCCCTCTGGTGTCTATATAAACCGGAGGGTTTAGTCCGTAGGACAACAAACAATCATACCATAGGCTAGCTTCTAGGGTTTAGCCTCTACGATCTACGGGTAGATCAACTCTTGTAATACTCATATCATCAAAAACAATCAAGCAGGACGTAGGGTATTACCTCCATCAAGAGGGCCCGAACCTGGATAAACATCATGTCCCCTGCCTCCTGTTACCATCCGCCTTAGACGCATAGTTCGGGACTCCCTACCCGAGATCCGCCGGTTTTGAGACTGACATTGGTGCTTTCATTGAGAGTTCCACCGTGTCGTCACCATAAGGCTCGATGGCTCCGTCGATCATCAGTAGTGATGCGGTCCAGGGTGAGGTTTTCCTCCCCGGACAGATCTTTGTATTCAGCGGCTTCACACTGCGGGCCAATTTGCTTGGCCATATAGAGCAGATCGAGAGCTACGCCCCTGGCCATCAGGTCAGATTCGGAAACTTAAACTACACTACCGACATCCGCGGAGACTTGATCTTCGACGGACTCGAGCCCGTGTCAGGTGCGCCGCACAGTCACGACGAGCACGACGTGACTCTGCCGTAGGACAGTGTTTGGGATATCGCATCTGCAACTACTCCGGCCTTCAACCCGGAGCAAATTGCGCCATCCAAGGACGGAGGTACAGACCCCACCATGGAGGCCGCACTCTTAGTGGCGATGGAGCCGGATACTGACTTCACCACTTACGAGAGTCGTGTCGCCGAACCACTGGATTCGTCTCCGGCCACGGACTCCGAGCCGCCTGCATCCGTGCCTATCGAACCCGACTGGGCACCGATCATGGAGTTCATCTCTGCTGATATCTTTAGCACTCGCCTTTCGGCGATGTGCTAAATTCATTAAGGTCTCTCTCCTTGTCAGGAGAACCTTGGCCGAACTATGTCCGGCTAGAATGGGATGCGGACGACGAAGCAACTCATTTCCCACCCACCACCCACTTAGTATCCACTGCTGACTACTTAACCGACATGCTCAACTTCGACTCCGTAGACATCGACGGCATGGACGATGATGTAGGAGACGAACAGGAACCAGCACCCACAGGGCGCCGGACAACCACTTCATCACATGACATATACATGGTGGATACACCTAAAGAAGGCAATGTCGAAGAGACAACGGAGGATCACCCCTCCAAGAAGCAACCCAAGCGCCGACGTCAACAGCGCCGCTCTAAGTCCCGCCATAGCAAAAACAGCGATAACAGCGCCGGAGAAAATAACACTCGAGTCGACTCCAGAGGAAACGACGACCACATTGCCCCAGTGGCAGAGCACGATGAAGATGCAAGCAGCAAACATAGTACGGATCCGACGTTCGAACACGGCGATGCCAAGGATAAACCTCATTAAACCCCATCTGGGGAGGAAAACAGTCTGGGCGAAGATGCACACATCATCCCGAAAACGCACTTGGAGCAAGAGAACCTCCGCAGAAGGCTTATTGCCACAGCGAGGAGTCTGAAGAAGCAGAAGCAAAGGCTTAAGGCCGCACAAAATACACTCAACATCAGGTGGAACAAAGTGCTCGACAATGAAGCAAAGTATGGTGGAAGTTACCACACAAAGAGCTATCCAAAGCGTAAGCTATTACCTGAATTCGACGACGAGGCCTTAGAGCCCACATAGCCAAATAATGAAACGGCCAACCGGCCGGATCCACCACCTTGTGCGCACGATAGAGCGGCTAACAAAGTCGCACATAAGTCAACACACGATCTACATGAGGACTTGCACCAAAAATCTGGTACGACCAGATCCAGCTACGGATCTAGGAAGCGCGCTTCGACACACAATCAAAACCGAATACTACAACTGTCCGAACGCCATGGTACATCCAAGTACAGGGGTGCCTCACACCCCCTATGTTTCACCGATGAGGTGCTAGACCACGAATTCCCAGAAGGATTCAAACTAATGAACATAGATGCGTACGACGGGACCACAGACCCTGGGGTCTGGATTGAGGACTTTATCCTCCATATCCATATGGCTCGCGGAGATGATCTCCATGCCATTAAATACTTGCCCCTCAAGCTTAAAGGACCAGCTCGGCACTGGCTGAAAATCCTCCCCGAAAACTTAGTTGGAAGGTGGGAGGAGCTCGAGGACGCTTTTCGGGCTAATTTTCAAGGGACCTAAGTCCGACCTCCGGATGCAGACGATTTAAGTCATATAATTAAGCAGTCCGGAGAGTCTGCGTGAAAGAACCAGATCATCGACTGTCCGGACGCCGAAGCCTTAGCAGCTTTCAAACATAGCGTCCGAGACGAATGGCTCGCCAGACACCTCGGCCAAGAAAAACCGAGAACAATGGCAGCTCTAAGAAATCTCATGACCCGCTTTTGCGCGGGCGAAGACAGCTGGTTAGCCCGCAGTAGCACTAGCGACCCAAGCACATCCGAAGTCGGGGATGGCAATGGAAAACCATGACACAATAAAAGCAAGCGTCGAAATAAAGAAGATAGCCCAGATAATACGGCAGTAAACGCTAGATTCAGGGGCTCTCGACCAGGTCAGCGAAAAAAGCCTTTCAAAGGCAGTAGAGATGGACCGTCTGGCCTAAACAAGATTCTTGACAAACTATGTCAGATTCATCGCACCCCCGACAAACCTGCAAATCACACCCACAAAGAATGCTGGGTCTTCAAGCAGGCCGGTAAGCTAAACGCCGAACACAAGGGGGGGACACCAAGCGAAGACGAGGACGAGCCTCGCCAACAAAGCACTGGAGGACAGAAAAAATTCCCACCAGAGGTTAAAACAGTCAACAAGATCCATGTGACGAAGAGGAGAAGCAAGCATGCACTCTGAGATACACGCGCCATAGAGCCCGTCACCCCTAGGTTCAACCCCTGGTTGGCCTGCCCGATCACTTTTGATAGTGGGGGTCACGCGACAAGCATCCGACACGAAGGATTGGCTGCCTTGGTGTTAGACCCAATAATAAACGGATAGCATCTCACACGAGTCCTCATGGACGGCGGCAGTGGTCTAAATCTGATATATCAGGACACAGTCCGCAAAATGGGGATAGACCGGACGAAAATAAGACACCGTACTACTACCTTCAAGGGAGTAGTACCAGGCCTAGAGGTCCGCTGCACGGGCTCTCTATCACTAGAGTTTGTATTCGGTTCTTCCGACAACTTCCGAAGCGAAAGGTTAACTTTCTACATCGCTCCCTTCCGAAGTGGCTATCAGGCACTACTCGGAAGAGCGGCTTTCGCTCGTTTTAATGCAATACCGCATTACGCTTCTCTCAAACTTAAGATGCCTAGTCCACGTGGCACCATCACAGTTAGCGGAAACACTGAGCGTTCTCTACGCGCGGAAGAATGTGCAGCGGCTTTAGCCGCCGAGCGCTAGACGGCCTTACCAACCAGAAAAAATGACAGGTCGTCAAGACCACGAACACGGTTAGACGAGTCCGGTGCACCACTACATATACAAGAATTTTGTTTGATGATCAAACCCTCCTAGACGGTACCAGGGGCTTCCCGCATGTAATCAGGGCTAGTCCGGCTCAACTTGACTTATCTTGAATTTTAATGGTCTATTGATAATAACCAATTTTCTGGCATGACAACTTTCACCTAAGTTCTTCTCTTTTACAGATGACAATCGTGCTACACCCATCCAGGACACGGCACAATGGAGACACAAGCGCAGACGTGCAGCAGGGACCCGCTCAAAGGTTTCTTTTTACATTAAGACCCTGTGTAAACCTTTTTTACTGTCTCTTGTTGTTCACATCCTCCGGATACTCAATACAACCGAGAATTATGCCGACGTATTGGCATGTGGCCACGTCAAGATATTGCACATACCTGGACACCCGGGGTTTATTATTAAGGGCATTGTTCAGCCCGGCATAGGTTATAAAGACCGAACACCTTAGGGAGTGTTCGGCGTCACGAGTTTGGCCTGATATGCATCAGCTCCGAATCATGTCTTTGGTCAAATGTTGGGTTTGCCTGACTCCCATGTTTTGGTACCTTACGTTCCTCTATATCGGCTAAGGTAGCATTGGGAGAACTACTGCGATTGTGCCCCGGTTCCTCCAGATGAGCACCTCAGTAGAGAAAGGCGAAAACTGACTGTCATGATATAGTGTGAGACTGGTCAACCACTCGACGACTTAGCTGAATCTTCAGGATTCCTCCGCATTAATGAAGGGCCGTTTCCCGGTCATGTACGTACGCGCCCTGTATTCGGACGAGCGCAGAAGTACCCGGGGCTATATAGTATCCCCACCGTCAAACTCCTATGGCTAAGTGAAACTGTTAAAGCAGTATAGTCTGATTGCCTCGTTCGCTGTGCTACCACCTCCTTAATGGACCAAGACGTTGGATCAAGTGTGAATACACGTTTTTTGCGAACACCTCTGCATTATATGCGTGGGGGGCGGAAGCCGATGACTGCAAACTTTCAGGTTATATACATATATACATAAACGGCCGCACATGAGGCATCATAATACTTTCAGGCAAAAGTATAAACACAGCCTTGATAACTCAATAAAACGTTGTTCTTACAATGGGAGTACATGTCACTAGAACATGATATTTTTCGAGCACTGAGCCTCTATCGAACGAGCGCCTTCAAGGACTTCTTCAAAGTAGTGCTCGGCAGCCACTCGGCCCACGGCCGAACCCTGTGTTGCAACAGTGGTGGCCTCCATCTCTGCACAGTATGACTTGACACGGGCAAAGGCCATCCGTGCACTCTCTATGCACATCGACCTGTTCATAGCATCGATGTGCGGCACAGCACCAAGGAATTGGTGCACTAAACTAAAGTAACTATTCGGCCTTGGCCCTCTCGACCACAGATGATCCACAACAGACCTCATGGCGAGTTTGGACAACCTATGGAGCTCGGCCCACTCGGCCATTTGCTCATTCAATAGCAACGGACGCACTGGAGCATGGAACTGCGACCATAATAGCTTTTCCACTTCACGATCTCTTTGATCCTTGAAGTACTCGGCCGCATCAGCAGCACTTGCCGCCAAATCCATGTAGGTGTCCGCAGAACTCCATAATTGATCAAGAGGAGCATACTTCGGATCTCCGAACTTAGTCCGCAACAAGAAGGGCTTCCCAGCCACGATATCCGCAGCTTGATGCAGCTCCTCCTTCGTCGCTCTGATTTTAGAACGGGCTTCCTTGGCTGCTACCATGGCCTTCTCCAGGTCCGTCGCCCTTTCTCAGCTTTCTTTCTCAAGAAGCTGGTAACGGTCAGTGGCATCTTTCAACTCAATGGCCATCTTGGCTATCCTTTCCTTGCTTTGGCGATGCGCGGACTGTTCGGCCCACAGCTCTTCGACCGCCTTTAGAGCGGCCGCATCGCTATTCCTTGCTTGTTCCTTGGCTCGGGCAAGCTTTGCCCGAAGGGTCTCCATGGTGGCAGCTCCATCTGCAGTCACAACATATTAAAGATACTGGCATCATGCTCCTCTTACTATGCGTTGATCACCGGAGAAATCACTTACCCTGTGCCTCGTCAAGCCGCTTGTTGACAAGCACGATGTCGGCATCCGTCGCATCAAGTTGCTGCTTTAGCTCGGCAAACCCATCAGTCCGGCTAGCCACCGGAACTTCAGCCACTTGCACATAAAGGCGGTCTGGTTATTACTTGGGACTATGATCCTCTGTCTGCCGCTGTTTTCGACGACAACCAGAGTCTCAGGGGCTACTATCTCCATAGGGCACACCTAACTTGCGCGGTACCGTCAAAAACATACACTATTTCACGTACCTCAAAACCTTTCAGCAGACTCATAAAAGCTTCATGCAATCCGCTTTCAAAGGATGAAATCCTTTCAACTACCGTACTCATTAGCGTACGATGCGCTTCTGAGATGGTCGCTTGCTTCAGAAGATCCTTCAGTGCGTCCGACCACACACTGTACGGTTTCGGACTCTTTCTGTTGCTCTCTTTAGGAGCCGAATAGTAAGGACTCCGGGTGGCCAAGGGATTACCCCTGGCCTTGGCGGATCAGGAGAAACCCTCTGCGATGACACTTCAGGGTCGCCCGCCTCATGAGGCAGGGTGGCAGGGGGAGGTGTTTCACTCTCCATCATCTCCGGAAGAAGATCCCCTGAAGAAGAACTCTATAGAGAAGGGCTATGATCCGAACTACAAGATATAAGCTTCGGTTATTGTTTTCAGAAGTAAGGTAGGATATTTTCACTACTAAGTACTTTCCGATTACTTACAGCTCAGTAGAGGGCTGATTCCTTTCGGAACACTGTGCGGGAAGGGTACCCCCCTGGGGTAGGACCCTCTGGCGAAGATTTCTTCCTTCGTTTGGAAACCTCCAATTCCGAATCTTCAGAGGTGGTCCTCTTCCTTCCTCGGGGAGAGGGAATGTCAGATTCTTCTACCTGGTTATCGTCCTTCGCGGAGGCGCTCATTCCCCCGGTTGGGACGAGTAGTGAGTAAGGCTCGCTTTCGGCCTCTTTATTCCCTCCTTTATCTTCCTTCGAGGGCACCTAATAAGGCGCCGGCTCCAGCATTCTGTCTAGTACTGGATTGGCGAAGCCCTCGGGAAGGGGGGGCGGACACCTGATCATCTTCGCCTTTGTTATCTAGTCCTAGTCAAAGAGCGACTTTTCAGAATGATGTTATGATAAATAAGAGAAACAGTGTGTTCGGCCACGGGATTACTTACTTGGGTATCCGGGCGATTACAGCTTAGACCCGCATCCTCGGTGGTGTCCGGACACTTTATTTGTGGTCCGAAGAACAACTTGTACATCTCCTCGAGCGTCATGCCAAGGAAGTGTTAAATGATTGGCGGTCCCTCCGGGTTCAACTCCCACAAATGAAGAGTTCTACGTTTGCAAGGCGGGACCTGGCGAACTAGCTTGACCTGCATCACTGTGACCAGGTTGACGTCTCTCTCAATGAGATCTGGGATGTGACTCTGCAATATCAGCACACCCTTTATTGGACCCTAGTTTAGCCCCTCGCTGATCCATGTCGTTAGTTGTGGTGGGGGGCCCGAGCGAAAGGCAGGGGCGGCTACCCACTTGGCACTCCGGGGAGTTGTGATATAAAACTACTCCCGCTGCCACAAACTGGACACCTCTGGGAAGGAACCCTCTGGCCATGGAGCATCAGCGCTTTTGCTTATTACGGCACCTCCGTACTCTGTGTTCCGCCCCTCGATCATCTTCGGCTTCACATTGAAGGTCTTGAGCCACAGGCCGAAGTGAGGGGTAATGTGAAGGAAGGCCTCACATACGACGACAAACGACAAGATGTGAAGGAGGGAATCCGGGGCTAGATCATGGAAATCCAGCCCATAATAGAACATGAACCCCCTAACAAAGGGATCCAGAGCGAGGCCTAGTCCTTGGAGGAAGTGAGAGATGAACACAACACTCTCATTGGGTTCGGGAGTGGGGATGACCTGCCCTCGGGCAGGTAGCCTGTGCGAGATTTCGGTGGTTAGATATCTGGCCTCTCTCAGCTTCTTGATGTCGTCCTCTAAGACGAAGGACTACATCCACTGACCTTGGAGGTTGGATCCGGACATGGTTGAAGGTCCGAAGTGCGTGACCTGAGCCTGGGGTGTTGGAACTCGAGGTGGGGGAGGATTCAATTGAGCGCGAGAGGAAAAAGGGACATGTCTTGGCCTCTTTATAAAGAGGGTGAATGTCAAGCGTCCTCCTCGCTGCCGTTTTGGACTCGCCTAAAATCGAGGAGTCATACCAACGGGCACGAGTGGGTTACCCACGTCCGTATTGATGAGAATCCAGTAATAAGGGGGACACGATCTCTGCTTCGACAGGACTTGTCAAGAAAACCGACTCACGATATGTGCGGTGCTGGTTGAGAAAAACGGTTCAAATAATGACCGGGTCATGACGTAACATCGTGCTGTCAAAACAAATTAGCAGATTAGATTTGTGGAAATATTATTCTCTCTACGGTGGTATGTGGAAATTATTTTGAAGGGCCGGACAATATCCTTGGTTCCAAAATCTTCTATGTAGTATTCGGAGGAGGAACCCGCCTTGCAATGTCGAAGACAAAACTGCGCACCGGACTCATCATCATTGAAGCCTGGTTCAGGGGCTACTGAGGGAGTCCTGGATTAGGGGGTCTCCGGATAGCCGGACTATATCCTTTGGCTGGACTGTTGGACTATGAAGATACAAGATTGAAGACTTCCTCCCGTGTCCGGATGGGACTCTCCTTGGCTTGGAAGGCAAGCTAGGCAATACAGATGTGTAGATCTCCTCCCTTGTAACTGACTCTGTGTAACCCTAGCCCCCTCCAATGTCTACATAAACCGGAGGGTTTGGTCCATAGGACAACAAACAATCATACCATAGGCTAGCTTCTAGGGTTTAGCCTCTATGATCTTGTGGTAGATCAACTCTTGTAATACTCATATCATCAAGAACAATCAAGCAGGATGTAGGGTATTACCTCCATCAAGAGGGCCCGAACCTGGATAAACTCGTGTCCCCTGCCTCCTGTTACCATCCGCCTTAGACGCACATTTTGGGACCCCCTACCCAAGATCTGCCGGTTTTGACACCGATAGCCCCCCTTCTTCTTCTTCTTCCTTGACATTCCCCCTAGATGGGAGAAGGTTTTCCCCTTTGGTCCATGGCCTCCATGGCAGCGGAGGGGCAAGATCACCTCCGAGATGGATCTCTCTCTCTCTCTCTCTCTCTCTCTCTCTCTCTCTCTCTCTCTCTCTCTCTCTCTGTTTCCTTCTGTTTTTGCGCTCCCTGATTCTGCCCTTTCAACATTTCTTAAATTCCAGGAGACCGTAACTCCGATTGGGATGAAATTTTGACACGGTTATTATCCGGATATTGGCTTTGTTGCGGTGAAAGAAGGACACCAACCGGCTTACTGAAAGGCCACGAGGGCCCAGGACGCGCCCCTCACCCTCGTGGGCCCCTCTGGCAACATCTCGCGTTGATTCCACTTCCTAAAATTCACATATATTCCAAAAAAATCTCCGTAAGGTTTTATCCCATTTGGACTCCATTTGATATGGATTTTCTGCGAAACAAAAACATGCAACAAACAGGAACTGACACTGGGTAGTAGATCAATATGTTAGTCCCAAAAATAGTATAAAAAGTTGCCAAAAGTATGTAGACATATCAGCAGCTCGGCCTCGAGTAGGTAATGATAGAAAAGATAATTTTTAATGTGGAATGCTACCTAGCATAATCTTGATCATGTAATCTAATCATGACATGAATATTAGGACACGAGTGATTCAAAGCAATAGTCTATCATTTGACATTAAGACAATAATACTTCAATCTTAGTAATAAAGCAATCATGTCTTTTCAAAATAACGTGGTCAAAGGAAGTTATCCCTACAAAATCATATGGTCTGGCTATGCTCCATCTTCATCACACAAAATATTCAAATCATGCACAACCCCGATGACAAGCCAAGCAATTGTTTCGTACTTTTGATGTTCTCAAACCTTTTCAACTTTCACGCAATACATGAGCATGAGCCATGGATATAGCGCTATAGGTGGAATAGAATATGATGATGGAGGTTGTGTGGAGAAGACTAAAAGGGAGAAAGTCTCGCATCAACGCAGGTAATGAATGTGCTATGGAGATGCCCATCAATTGATGTCAATGCGAGGAGTAGGGATTGCCATGCAACAGATGCACTAGAGCTATAAGTTTATGAAAGCTCAAACTGAAACTAACTAGGTGTGTATCCAACTTGCTTGCTCATGAAGACCTAGGGCACTTGAGAAAGCCCATCGTTGGAATATACAAGCCAAGTTCTATAATGAAAATTCCCACTAGTATATGAAAGTGATAACTCAAGAGACTCTCTATATGAAGAACATGGTGCTACTCTAAAGCACAAGTGTGGTAAAAGGATAGTAACATTGTCCCTTCTCTCTTTTCTCTCATTTTATTATTATTTTTATATTTTTTATAGGCTTCTTTGGCCTCTCTCTCGTTTTTGGGGGCTCCTTTGGCCACTTTTATTTTGATAACCTCACATGGGACAATGTTCTAATAATGATGATCATCACACTTATATTTACTTACAACTCAATATTACAACTCGATACTAGAACAAATATATGACTCTATATGAATGCCTCCGGTGGTGTACTGAGATGTGCAATGATCTAGCGTGGCAATGAAATAAAAAAATGGACAAGCCATGATAACATCATGCTAGCTATCTTACGATCATGCAAAGCAATATGACAATAAATGATCAAGTCATGTATATGATGATGATGTAAGTTGCATGGCAATATATCCCGGAATGGCTATGGAAATGCCATGATAGGTAGGTATGGTAGCTGTTTTGAGGAAGATATAAGGAGGCTTACGTGTGATAGAGTGTATCATATCACGGGGTGTGGATGCACCAGCGAAGTTTGCACCGACTCTCAAGGTGAGAAAGGGCAATGCACGGTACCGAAGAGGCTAGCAATGATGGAAGGGTGAAAGTGCGTATAATCCATGGACTCAACATTAGTCATAAAGATCTCGCATACTTATTGCAAAAATCTATTAGTCATCGAAACAAACTACTACACGCATGCTCCTAGGGGGATAGATTGGTAGGAAAAGACCATCGCTCGTCCCCGACCGCCACTCATAAGGAAGACAATCAATAAATACCTCATGCTTCAACTTCACTATGGGAATCACAAACTTCAACACAAGTATTTATACAATCCACAACTACCCACTAGCATGACTCTAATATCACCATCTTTATATCGCAAAACTATTCCAAGGAATCAAACATATCATATTCACTGATCTACAAGTTTTATGTAGGATTTAATGACTAACCATGTGAATGACCAATTCCTGTCAACTCTCTAATTAGATATAAGTGAAGCAAGAGAGTTTAATTATTTCTACAAAATATATGCCCACACTCTAACAAATATAAGTAAAGCAAAACAGAATTCTACAAATGGTGGTTTTATATGTGTAGGGAAACAGGCAATCCAAACTTCAAATGATATAAGCGAAGCACATGAAGCATTCTATAAAGCCATACTCAAAAGATATAAGTGATGTGCAAAGATCATTCTACAAATCAACCATGGACTATCTCATACCAGCATGGTGCATCAAAGAAAAGTGAAAACTAAATGCAAAAGTCGCTCCAAGATTTGCACATATCACATGAACGAAACAAAATCAAAAACATACCGATACTTGTTGAAGAAAGATGGGATGCCTTCCGAGGCATCCCCAAGCTTAGACGCTTGAGTCTCCTAGAATATTTACTTGGGGTGCCTGGGGCATCCCCAAGGTTGAGCTCTCGCCTCTCCTCCTTCTCCTCATATCGAGACCTCCTCGATCCTTGATCACATCATCCACACAAAACTCAACAGAAAGTTCGGTAAGATCCGTTAGTATAATAAAGAAAATCACTAATCTAAGTACTGTTGCAAACCAATTCATATTTTGTTTTTTCATTGTAGCTACTGTAATATAGCTTTTCCATGGCTTAATCCACTGATAGAAATCGATAGTTTCATCAAAACATGCAAACAATGCATCAAAAAACAGAATCTATCTTAAACAGGGCAGTCTGTAGTAATCTGAACATTCACCATACTTATGGTACTCCAAAAATTCTGAAAAAATTAGGAGAAACAAAAAATTTGTATAGAAAGACAGTGCAAAAAGTTTTAGAACCATTTGACGTTCCAGTAGAAAAATGTAAAATCGCGCACTACAGCCAAAGTTTCTGTTTTCCACCGCACAAACCAACAAGCAATGTAAACATCCTAAAGGCAAATCTTGGCACATTATTTGTATAATACAATGGAATTGTATAAGGGGCTAATTATTTTTGTTGAAAAGTTTCTGTAATCAAGATTCACAAAGGTTCCGTGAGCATGAACAAACTTCAAGGAGCTCCCTCACTTCAACAATGCTTGTCTCTCTCACTTTCACTTTCCTTTTTGAAAAGTTTTGGGTTTCCCTCTTTATTTTTTTTGTTTTTAAACTCTATAAAAGCACTCAACAGAAATAAATGACTCTCTAAAACTTCCTGGTTTTCTCCCTGGCAGCGCTTTCTTTAAAGCCATTAAGCTAGGCATAAGGTGCTCAACTAATGAATCCACTCGGATCCCAAGGTATATCAAAGCCAATTTGAATTACCAATGACTCGGAATTTAGTAGTGATCACAAAGCAACATATATCAAGCAATTACGAAGTCTAACTCTCTTCCTATGCATTGGCATGTCATACAAGAACAATTCATGCACATCAAGTAAAGGCCAATGCATAGCATAAGAAGTTTCTTGCAATTTTATCGTGTTGGAAACATAGAGAGGCGGAGATGTAGTTCCTCTCTCATAATAATTGCAAGTAGGAGCAGCAAGCACATGCATATTATATTCATCAAAATTAACATGTGGAATGGTAAAAGGCCACCCATCAATATAATCCTTAATAAGTGCAAACTTCTCCGATATAGTGTAGTTTGGAGAAATCAAAAAGATAATAGGACTATCATGTGTGGGTGCAATAGAAACAATTCCATGTTTAACATAAGGAACAATAACAAGTTCATCTCCATAAGCATAATTCATATTGGCATCTTGGCCACAAGAATAGCAAGCATCAAGTTCATCAAAAAGGGATATTTCAAATGAATCAACGGGATCATAGCAATTATCATGGCATTCAGCCTTCGATAAGAACAAAGGGACATTAAATAATGTATGTGTTGGAGAGTTACTCTCATTAGAAGATGGGCACATGTAGCTAAACCGATCTTCCTACTTTTGTTCTTCGCTGTCCTCATCATCTTTTTCATCCAATGAGCTCACAGTTTCATCAATTTCTTCTTCCATAGACTCCTGCAAAATATTAGTCTCTACTCAGACATCGAAGACTTTCTCAATAAATTCATCAATATCATAATTGTATTTATAATTCTCATAGCAATATTTATGGATAGCTAAATTTTCGGGTCTATAAACTGAATCATCAAAATCTTCAAACTCTTTAAACAAAGATTCAATTTCACAAGCACCCTTAAAAGCAACAAATTCTTCTATTCATTCCACATCATAGTAATCATATATACCATTAGCTTAAGAAGCTAAGGTTTCATTATCATTAAATTTGCATGAAAAGGGAAGGCATGGAGCCTTCATCCTAGAGCAACAAGTATAATCATATCTCAAGCGTAGTTGTCGAGCATACCAATGCAACATATAAATTTGATCCCATAATAGTTTCCCTTTTTGAGTCAAGCGATAATCCCTAAAGTATTCACGTTGATCCAACGTGTGTCCCATTATACAATTGAATGGGGTTTTCTCAGGATTGTTAAAGTAGTGGATAATATCTTTCACATAATGAGCATCGAGGGTTTTAGGAGGTTCCCCATCTCCATGTGTAGCAAGTAAACCTAGAACAGCAAATAAAATCCACTTAGTGATAAAGCAAACAAGCACACACGAGAATATTCACCCCACGCTATTGCTCCCCGGCAACGGTGCTAGAAAAGGTCTTGATAACCCACAAGTACAGGGAATCAATTGTAGCCTCTTTCGATAAATAAGAGTGTCGAACCCAACGAGGAGCTAAAGGTAGAATAAATATTCCCTCAAGTTCGATCGACCACCGATACAACTATACGCACGCTTAACGTTTGCCTTACCTAGAACAAGTATGAAATTAGAAGTACTTTGTAGGTGTTGTAGGCTAGGTTTGCAAGATAATAAAGAGCATGTAAATGAAAGATAGGGGTTGTTTAGATAAAGACACAACTAAATTAGTTTCGGTAGAGAGCTTTTTGTCACAAGAAAGTTATTTGTCCCTAGAAAATCGATAACTAGACCGGTAATCATTATTGCAATTTTATTTGAGGGAGAGGCATAAGCTAACATACTTTCTATTTTTGGATCATATGCACTTATGATTCGAACTCTAGCAAGCATCCGCATCTACTAAAGATCATTAAGGTAAAACCCAACCATAGAATTATAAGGCATCAAGTCCTCTTTACTCCCATACGCAAACAACCTACTTACTCGGGTCTGTGCTTCTGTCACTCATGCCACCCACCATAAGCAAATCATGAACATATAGCAAACCCTACAGTGGGGATCCCTCACGATTGCGTGACATGGGGAGCACCATAGGACATCACCAATAATAAAACATGTAACTCAAACCAATCACGATCATCAATTAACCCATAGGACAAAACGGATCTACTCAAACATCATAGGATAGCCATACAACATTGGGAAATAATATATTGTGTTGAGCATCATGTTTAAGTAGAGATTAAAGTGGGTAAAAGAGGGGTTACACCGCTGCATAGAGGGGGAGAAGAGTTGGTGATGGCGGCGGTGAAGTTGTTCGTGTAGATCGTTGTCGCGATGATGGCCCTGGCGGCATTCCAGCGCCACCGGGAGAGAGTGGGAGAGAGCCCCCTTTCTTCTTCTTCTTCTTCCTTGACCACCCCCCTAGATGGGAGAAGGGTTTCCCCTCTGGTCCATGGCCTCCATGGCGGTGGAGGGGCGAGAGACCCTCCGAGATTGGATATCTCTCTCTCTCTCTCTCTGTTTCCTTCTATTTCTGCGCTCCTTGATTATGCCCTTTCACCGTTTCTCAAATTCCTGGATATCCATAACTCCGATTGGGCTGAAATTTTGACACGATTTTTATCCCGATATTGGGTTTCTTGCGGAGAAAGAAGGGCACCAACCGCCTTACGGAGTGGCCATGAGGGCCCAGGGCGCGCCCCTCACCCTCGTGGGCCCCTCGGGCATCGTCTCACGTTGATTCCACTTCCCAAAATTCACATATATTCCAAAAAAATCTTCATAAGTTTTTATCCCGTATGGACTCCGTTTGATATGGATTTTCTAAGAAACAAAAATGTAACAAATAGGAACTGGCACTGGGCACTGGATCAATATGTTAGTCCCAAAAATAGTATTAAAAAGTTGCCAAAATTATGTAAAAGTTGTAGAATATTGGCATGGAACAATAAAAAATTATAGATATGATGGAGACATATCAAGGTCACGGAGCAGAAGAGGTCGAGGGTGCAGGAGTAGCCAAGCGCCATTAATGCATGTCGGCTACAGCACATCCATGGGCGCGCGGCGACGGGCACCGACGAAGAAGCGGACGGAGGTGGCAATGCCTCCAAGAGGACGGCGACGACGCGGGGAACACGCTGGACAGGCCCGTGCTCACTGAGACGCCGAGCAAAGGAGGGGCCGAGCAAGAAGACGTTATGGACGTGCGCACTGCACGCCAAAGCGGTGGTCACCGCGTGCACTGGTGCACATAGTGCTACAAGCTATGCCAAACGATGTCTGGGGCTTAGTCCTTCCTGGGGCGGTTTCAACTGCGGTGGTAGCTCGGTTAAAGACTCTGCAGTTAAATGGTAATTGAGCTCTGAAGTTTACTACATCAAACTGAATCATTATGCAGTGACCAACAAAGTGAGGTTAAGAGGAAAACTAGATGTCAGGGGAGTTTAGGTTAGGAAGGACTATAATCCTGTCAATTATGATATGCACTACAAAAAAAAGACACATCCGTGACATTTTGGGCCGAACGAATTTTTTTTCTGTCATACATATGACACTTCTATGACGATAATTGTGACAAAACCCGGTATCATCATAGATGTGGTGGGCTCCTACTTCTATGACAAAAAATAATGACAGAAAATGGGCTTTTCGTCCTGGGCGGGCCGGAGACGCAGCTGCATTACATTCTTTGGGCCGTCCATGATGGAAAAAAGCGTAGTAGAAGCGAGGGGGAGGGAAATTTCGGGGAGTTCCCGGTTACGGTGGGAGGTTGGGGGCCGAGCGATGCGCGTTTCTCTCGTACAGGTACGCGAGTGTGTGTGAGGCGTTGGCACTAACTGAACCCGAGCGAGGCGTTGGGCTCTAACTGAACCCGAGTGATTGCACTGCAGGCTACGCGTTACTGAACCCGAGCGATCGATCGATGGCTGCTAACTGAACCCGATCAAGCAATTTCCTTCGCTACTGCTGCTAACTGAAGTCGATCGATTGGATGAACAATGAGCGTTGCAGGGGGGGTGGATGAACAGTGAGCATGGCGTTGCCTCTGGATGAACAGGGCCCCGTGGTGTGGTGGAGGGTTGGATGAACAGTAGACGGTGGAGGGTGCCCGTGGAGGGGTGGTTGAACAAGACCCCGTGGTGTGGAGGGCTGGATGAACAGTAGATGGTGGAGGGGTGCCCGTGGAGGGGTGGTTGAACAGTAGCCGGTGGAGTAGCGCACGGTGGAGGCTGGATGAAGAGGAGCCCATGGAGGCTGGAGGAGGTCGACGGTAGCCCGTGGAGGCTGGAGGAGGTCGACGGTGGAGATGAACAGTATCCCGTGGAGTCCCGTTTTGCAGTACGCCACACCCCTACGGATGAACAGGACCCCCGTTTCGACCGTAGAGCTCCAACACAAGTCCGTTTCGTCTGTTTTGCGGTAGCTACACCCCTCCCGATCAACAGGACCCCCGTTTCGACCATAGGAGGTCCGTTTCGTCCGTTTTGTGGTACGCCAGACCCCTCCCGATGAACAGGATCCCGTTTTGAACGTGGCCGGTCGAACACAAGGCCGTTTCCTTCGTTGCACGGTACGCCAGGCCTCGTTTCCATCACCTGTTCAGTCCAAGCCCTCCCGATGAACACGACCACGCATTCCGTTCCGACCCAGTCAGTTGGCTCCCGATGAACATGATGCATTCCGTTGCCTCCCCATGAACACGACGCATTCCGTTGCCTCCCCATGAACATGATGCATTCCGTTGCCTCCCCATTAACACGACGACGACGCTGTGTCTCCATTCCGACCCAGCCATGTACACGAGCCCTGGCCGTACGTATGCGCGAGTAGGCGTTTGAGACCCCCCCCCCCCGTATGTACACATACATGGCCGTATTTTCTTTCTTGCACCCTGGCCGCTGTACGTACGTGTACATGCTATGTGTGCGCCTCTACTACGACACGTACGCGCCTCTACTACGACACGTGAGTGCCTCTACATCCACCAGTATATATGTACATACACGTTTGCGACCAGAATGACAACGCTACGTACGCTTCGACCAGGTGGGTCCCGACTGTCAGGCACTTCCTTGCCTGCGAAGAAGTAGCTGGTGGGTCCCAGCAGTCAGGGGGGGCGAATCATTTTTTTTGCCCGGAAGCACTTCCTTGCATGCGAAGATGCAGCTGGTGGGTCCCAGTAGTCAGGGGCAAATGTTTTTTTCGTGAAATATGGTGGCCCGTCCAGTAGGTCCCCGCTGTTAGGTGGAGGAAGAATTATTTTGCACGTAATAAGGAGGCACTTCCTTGCTGCGACCGTGGACCCAGCTGTCAGCCTCTCCACGTACAGTCCATGTCCGATGGAAGCCGTTCCTTGACCACGTTGACCACGCCGCGCCGAGAGCATTAGGGCGGTGGACGACGGCGAGGCCTAGGAAGGGGACGACGCGGAACCGGGGAAGACGCGGCAGTGGATGCCCACGCGTAGAGGAGTACGAGGGTTCACTGGCTCGTTGCGGTGTGAGGCTGCCGTCGCCACAGAATAATAGGGGGTGTGGGTGAGTAGAGGGATGGCCTGGCCAGCGATGGGAGTAGTAGGGGGCAGTGAGGCCTCCGCCGCATCGCAGCCAGCCACGGGAGGCAGGAGCACGAGGCACGACCGGCGCTGGTTTGGGCGGCTAGAGCAAGTAGACTAGAGATTCAAGAAGCACTACAGCCATTGGATGGACATCGTACGGTCATTGGAGCTAGAATCGTGCATATTGACTAAGTTGACAAAGCCCTCCGTCCATGTCAACTTAGTAGGCCCACAAGTCAGCCTGCCACTATACTAGGTCCCAGCTAATAGGGGGAGTATTCATTTTTTTGTGCGTAATAAGGAGGCACTTCCTTGCGTGTGAAGATATAGCTGGTGGGTCCGAGCTGTCAGCGGCGGTAACATTTTTTTCGCAAAATACAGAGGCCCTTTCGGTGGGTCCCTGATGTCAGGTGGAGGAATCATTATTTTGCGTGTAATAAGGAGGCATTTCCTTGCGTGCGGCCGTGGACCCAGCTGTCGGCCTCTCCATGTACAGTCCACTTCAGATGCATGTCGGTCGTTGACCACGTTGACTAGGCCGCGCCGAGAGTACCAGGGCGGTGGATGACGGCGAGGCCTATGAAGGGAACAACACGGAGGCAGGGAAGACTCGGCAGTTGTTTCCCATGCGGAGGGGAGTACGACTGTACGAGGGTTTACTGGTTCGTTTGCCGTCGCCGGAGAATAACAGCAGGTGTGGGTGAGTAGAGCGATGGCTAGGCCAGCGATGGGAGTACGGTGGGGCGGTGAGGCCTGCACGACAGCAGAGCCGGCTGTGGGGAGGAGGGAGCAGGCAGTCCCGCCGACGCTTTTTTGAGCGGCTGGAGCAGGAAGAGCAGAGATTGAAGAAGCACGACGGCCGTTGGATGGCCATCCAACAGTGACTGCTTGTCCGTCAACCTTTTTTTAGGAAAGCCTCAAATCTGTGGAAAATAGCATACAACCCATCTGCCATTATTTCTAATAATTTACAGCCCAATTGCTAGTTATTAAGGTTTTTTTTGGAGCCCATATTCTTTTTGTTAGCATTACATCCCATATTGTGGCCATGGTTAAAAAATTATACGAAATTTTGCATATTTCGGTGCGGTCTGAACTTTTTTTAATCCCGAAATTTTGACTCACATTCAAACTGATTTTAAAAATAAATGTATATCAATATAAAATCCAACAAATTCTCCAAGCATAAAAATTAATGTAATTTAAAATCTCGAAATGAAAAAAAGATATTTGAAACTAATTGCTGGTTTGATGTGTTTTAAAAATGTACATCCCATTTCTCATTACTGATGGGCCATTTTCTCGGCCAACCGAATGAAAGCTCTCCTTGTCTTGAAAGATTTGCAGCCCAACAGGCCTGACAAAGCGACTTACTTGGAAAATGACAAAAAAACTAGGGTGTGGCCATGGACCCAGCTGTCGGCCTCTCCACGTACAGTACTCTTCCGATGGAATGTCGTTGACAAAGTTGACCACGCCGCACCGAGAGCACCAAGGCGGTGGACGACAGCGAGGCCTAGGAAGGGGACGACACGGAGCCGGGGAAGACGCGGCAGTGGATGCCCACGAGGAGAGGAGTACGAGGGTTCACTGGTTCAGCTACTGTGTGAGGCTGCCGTCGCCGCAGGGCCAGGCTAGTGGTGGGTGTAGTAGGGGGCGATGAGGCCTCAACGGCAGCACAGCTAGCCACTAGAGGCAGGAGCAGGAGGTCTCCCCGGCGCTGGTTTGGGCGGCTGGTGCAAGAAGACCAGCGGTTGAAGAAGCAGCAGGACCGTTCGATTCAAATCCAACGGTTACTGATGCTAGAATTGTTTGTTGACTAAGTTGACAAGCCCTGCGTACGCGTCAACTTAGTAGGCCCACAGGTCAGCCTCCCAAACGGTGCACCCCAGATGTCAGTGGGAGGAATATTTTTTTCGCGTAATAAGGAGGCAGTTGATTGCGTGCGGCCAGGCCAGCGGAGGGAGTAGGGTGGGCCGGGGAAGCCTATGCGGCATCACAGCGGGCTACAAGAGGAGGGAGTAGGCAGTCCCGCCACCGCTAGTTTAGGCGGCTAGAGCAGGAAGATGAGAGATTGAAGAAGCACATCGGCCGTTGGATGGACATCCAACAGTCACTGTTGCTAGAATCGTGTGTTCATTGACAAATCCTTGAGTAAACAAGTCAGCCTCAAAATCTGTGGCGTGTACAACCCATTTGCTATTATTTTTATAATTTTTACTCAGTTTATAATTCATATGGAATTTATTGCAGCCCGTTTTCCATTTTTAGAATTGCTGGCCATTTTCTGGTCAGTACCAGGGTCAAAAAATTAACTAAATATGTGGGAAATCTTGAAAATTCGCAAATTTTTGCTGGGGAACGAAATATTCTTAATCCAAAAATTAATAGCCATACTAAAACAAATTTAAAAATAAATTAGTACTATATCATGTTTAATCCAATGAAATACGTATAAGATATCAGTGAAGAACAAAAACAAAAAAAGAAACTTATATCCCATTTGCTATAATTCTTTTGGACT
The DNA here is from genome assembly GCF_018294505.1 of Triticum aestivum. NCBI lineage: Eukaryota > Viridiplantae > Streptophyta > Magnoliopsida > Poales > Poaceae > Triticum > Triticum aestivum. The sequence goes on along the minus strand of NC_057800.1, from coordinate 406,432,386 downwards.
TTTCAACCCCTTTTGATATTACTTTTAACAGACATTGACTATACTCTTAAGCCAGGCCGGAATGCATCCCTCCTCGTCTTGAAAGATTTGCAGCCTAGTAATTCGAAGAAAACAAATAGGCCTAGCTTGGGTATTCTTCAAAAAGAAATACGGGGCTACCTATTTTCCCAAAGAACTGGTGCATGAGCATTTAGCTTCATTTATTTATTTACCTATTTATGTTTAGGGGACCATGAGCATGTACCTGGGTTGGATTCATGTGAGAGCCTCCCTTCCAGTTAATTATGGGCTTCTCTATTGGGCCTTCATCAGTGGGCTGCATGTTATCAACAAGTGGAAAATGTGTTCCGTACGAAAAATATTATGCGCTACATACGGTACGGGGCACTAAAGGATCGAACCGTGCAACGACTTCCAAAACATTGTGTTTGTCGTTCTAATAACACATTTATTCAACCAACAAACGAAATATACTACTGATTGTACATTGAAAACAGCAGCAGCAACAACCAGGGCTCGGGGTGCAACAGAAGCAGTAAGCGGGCCAGAAGAGTGAAGACGCACCTCTCTCTTCCAAACCAAACATCAGCCATCATTACAAAAGGGCTACCAAAAAAGAACAAGTGTATGCATCAACTAAATAAAGATCCTACTACACCAAGTGTACACATCTAACTAACTGGTTCAGTTAGACGTTACTATTTATTAAGCTGTGGAGATTGGCTGACGGCTTGAACCAGATGGGTGCCTGACGGGGGAAACTCCAGCCAGCAGGCTGAAGTTTGATACTTGCGACCCTCTCTCCTACTTTGGGCTGCAGAGCGTGGCGGTTCATATCAGGGTATGGTGCATGCAGAGACGCATGGTACGCTGTGTACACACAGTTTTGCTTGATGAACGAAACCGCGCTGCCATCATGACCCTTGCATGGTACTGAGATTGTCCACACGCGAAACAATAAGCTTGATTACCTCTGTGGGGAGCGAATTCCAGCCACTCTTTCGGCGGACGCTGCTCGGTTATGCCATTGTTAGTGCTTGGGTTTCAAACGAGGGGGGAGGCGCCTTAGCGGGGATGGAAGATTGGACGAGATTATGTGCGGACAAAGATGGAGAAGCGAATATGTGCTACGGGAAGTGGATAGGTGATGATGACTACAGCATGCCGCTTGACTTACGAGACACATACCAGCAGCGTAGGGTCATGTCGATGCCAGACAACTTGCTTGAGTGATCACAATACTGGTACTCCCTACAGTGTTATGCCCTAACTTGCTTGAGTAGAGTAGTAGAGTAGGACTCTGCTCTACTACTAGCACCGGAGGAGTAGTATATTCTAATCTAAAATAGTTATAAACTTCAATGCTCGAGCGTGAAACGACTATGAACCGTGCTCAAAGACCATGGCCCTGTTTGGATATGGGTTAGAGTTAGTTTGGGTTAGTTTGGACTCAACTAATAACCCAAAAATATCCAAACAGGAGGGTTAGTTTGGGTTAGATCCATCTAACCCACCCCAAAAAACTAACCCCCCCAAGAGGTGCTTATTTGAGTTAGTTCTTCTCGGGACCACTAAAAAACATATTTTTGTCTCGCTCTTCCCGTGGCAGATCCCACCCCACTTCCTCTAAGCTTCTCGTCCTCTTCCTCCCTCCCTCTCGCACCGCCCATGAAGGCGCCTCGCCGTATCTGCGCTCCATCTAACCCTGCCATCCAAACATCTTTTTGGTTAGAGTTAGTTCAGAGCTAGTTCAAGGTTAGAATCTAACTCTAACCTCTAACTGAGTTAGAGTATCCAAACAGGGCCCGTGTCTATGTGGTGTTTGGACATGGGCGACAACCTCAACGCCAATGGTGCTGCTCCCGTTGCACCGTATGTGTTTCTGTCCTTCCTATTCGAAATCGTGGTAGAATTCATGTTTCTACTCTGTATCCTACTACTATGCTAGTCCACATGATTAGTTTCATCTCTGTTATAGCCGTCATGATTTATTTTGTGCTTATTCGGATTAAATCTCGTAGTAACTTGCTCATATATTCATGGACGGCCTAGTCGATGCCTCCAAGGAGCCCTTCGTCCACTACTATGAGTGCCCGATGCCGTTTTGTGGCTCGCCGGCGGACGTGGTGCATCACCTCACGGATGCGTGCAGCGGTCACTGCTGGCCCTTGGCGGAGAACATCAAGTATGAGACGTGCTACCCATTCACCATGCCGGAGTTGCTGGAGGATCACCGCCGCCTGCTAGTCTCGGAGGAGGACGGCAGTGTCTTCCTCTTGATCATGGGCACCGGCGAGGCCCGCGCAGGCCTCCGCCCCGTCTCTGTAATGTGCGTCAGGGGCGACGCCGCTGACGCTGACACTAACACAAGGCTAATGTACGAGTGCGTGGTTAGTGTTACTACCCCTCCGGGTCGCGTGGGTGGCGACACCGGCCTCATCGAACGGACTTGCACTCTGGGGAGCTGGGACTATCCCGCCAATGTGGACTTGGAAAACCCATGGCATCCTTTACCCGCCGACGCGGTGCAGGGGGACTCCAAGGAGGTTCACCTGGACATACGCATTATCAAGTTAAATGTTGATCATTAGTCTTCGCTCAATGTAATCCGCTGTCTAAGCATGTGGAGACTTCCATGCAGGATCTTGCTCTATTGGAGTATCGCGCATGAATAAAAGTGTATCTGTTTATGGTTTAGTCTAGAATCTTCCATGTATGAATTTTTACTACAGTACTGGTGAAAGACTTACGATGAACCATTTCTTACATCTCCTCTGCCTGCTTGCAAGTCATCCTGATTTAATCCCTCCGTCTAGGTGTATAAGGGCATGGTTAATATTACTTAATAGTATAGCCAACTGTTGACTATAAGAAAGTGCCATGTCATCTCTAGCCAACATGTATAACAATAGATACTCAAAAACTAATTCTTACTAGTGTGTATGCACATGCAATGCACGTCTTAACAGTATGGTGTGATTCCACCAAAACAATACTTTGAAATATGAATTCCAAGCAAAAAAATAGTGTTGATGCACACGAAGTAGAGTTTAGAAATTTACTAATTGGTAGTACAAAATGCAACTACTGCCTGCAGTCATCCAAATTTTTTTGAAGAATATAAAAAAAGTACGTGGTGGAACCCACAAATTGTTTACTTCAACTTTAGTTTCTCCTCCGGACCATCTCACATCGTCTCACAACCAACTCTTTTTTTACTCATCACAACCTGACAATTGCAGCATAGTAGAGGAGGCATAGGTATTATTTTCAGGAAGGTATGACACAGTGCAGCGATGGTTCCAGAACCAAGTAGATTCAGCCGCAGGCACTGTTCACTGCGAATCCCTCCAATATCAGCCGTTAGATTTAGGAGATGTGTGGCTATGATTGATGCTCTAGGTGCAATTCAGGACTCGTATACTATATAGTAGTATAGATAGTATAGAAAAGATCATTTCTTGCAAAGCACAATAAGTGTTATTTCTTCACAAGTTTTGGATGCAGGTTGAACAGTTGAACGATTTTGTTTGCAAAAGATACCTTTTATCTATTTCACCCAGATGTTTGTGAGCTCTAGAGATGAAATAATATCCGAAGAAACCTATCGATACCCGTTACACATGAGATGACCCGCACATCCTTTGTCAAAATAAACAACTCCCCGATCAATGCATTTCACTCTTCGGTGCAACGCACGGGCAACTTCCTACTATAGATTAGTATGACCAAAAATTGAACTAACATTATATATAGTACGATAAATGCTTATGCATGTCACCTAAAATTATATCATTCAAAACTATGTTCAAATACGAATCCAACGATATAGTTTTTGTTTACATGCACTAACATTTTGTCAGTTAAATCTTCAGTCAAATTCAATGGGGGACTAATAAACCACGACCGATGTAGTACAAGTGTAGAGGGCGGCATTGCACGGGAGTCTCACCTCTCACCCCGCTCGTGGCGCGTCAGTAAAGCCGTCATATCACAAAACCCAACCACTCCCAGTAATAAGTGGCCTGGTAAAATAAACGAACAAGCAACCGTCACATCCCTCCGTCTTTTTTGCATTTCATCTCTCTGCATTTACTTTCTTCAGTTCATCTCGCACACTCGATCCCTAGTTACTACTCCTAGGGCCAGTTCTTTTGGCGGCTTCCCTAGCTTTTCCCACAAGACTAGTCATAGTGGAGAGTAATAATAAGGTGCCTCACTCATTTATTTGGGCTTCTAAACTACTACTCCATCCTGGTTTATTCCTCACCATTGTAATTTGTGCTAAATTTTGACCAAAGATTTAACTGGTTTATTCCTCACCATTGTAATCCCTCCGTCTAGGTGTGTAAGTCATCTTACGAAAAACAAATAATCCCAAAACACTTAGGCGCGGTGCATTAACTTCTACCTCGTTTCTTGTTTCTTGACATATCAACCAATAAGAGATAAAGAGTGTGCATGCTTTTAATGACTTGAGATATCAAACATGACATGCAGTGGTTAGTTCATTACATGCAATACTATTAATTAGCAAATAAACATTAATGTTTCTCGTTTTCTCCTCCTCCTTGGTCACGGTGCACAGCCTAATAGCAAGTACAATAGAGACTAGTCAGCAGGCTATAACATCTTCCACATCAGCAAAATCATAGCTGGAGGATAGAGAAGTGATAAGAAAGGACCAAGCGGGTGCTTCGCGAGTCGCCGGGCAATAGCACAAGCAACAAGGAAAAGGAGCCTGCATGCAGCCCATGCGAGTGCTACGGCCGGCGTTTAGCTCCCCCAGCCAATCCTGTCACTTTCCTTTGCCTAGCACAGCATTCGTGCATTAAATGTATAGCCAACACTACTTCCATTCTATTGTATGAACTTTTTCAAATACAAGCTACATGTGACATGGCTCTACTATAGAGCCGGCAGCAGGCTTTACTATTAACCTTGCTCTAAGATGACTTACTCACCTAGACGGATGGAGTAGTGCATGTGACATGCACTAACATTTCATTAGTTAAATTTATGATCAAAATTTGACACAGATTACAATGGGGACCAATAAACTAGGACGGAGGTAGTAGTTACGGGATTACTAATCTAGAAGCCTAAAAGAACTGGCCCCTGGTACTCCTACTTGTAGTAGTACTCAAGATGGAATTCCAATTGCACGGCACAACTTGTTAGGCAAAAAATTTGATACAGGGTGCAGGAAGCGGTTTGGGAATTTGCATGCCTTTCCAACCAGTGAGATACTCCGTACAAAGTACGACAGAGAAATAACCACAGAGAAGGAAGCTAAAAGTAAACAATCAAATGAGCATTTTTGCATTTGTTTTGCATTGAATCGTTTCACAAGCTTGACTAGTACTGTTTTTATACTTTTACAAAAACCGCAGCGTAATGTTAAAACGTGCATTTGCACGTACATAAGTAATAGTAGTACTCCCTCTGTCTAGGTGTATAAGTCTTCCCTCCTTCTTGGTCACGGTGCACAACCAAAGATGACTTATTGACCTGGACGGAGGGAGTAGCACAGTCTGCAAGCATATATCGAGAGAAACGTGTAGTGCGATAGTATATAGTAAAGTTTGTGCTATATGCACGTACTTGCAAAATGCGTACAAATACACAATGTTTCCAAACTTTCCCTTTTACATACTTAATTAAGGACGCTAAAAATTCCTGAACGTTCAGGATTTATTATTTGCATCCCAAAACTAATGAGATCGCCTTACGAAACAAAAATTATACTCCTCCTAAAAGCCAAGGCGTTCGCAGGAGCTCTTACGGCACGCCATGAGTGCCCTGGTGCGCGTTCGATTCCCAGCGCGCCGACACAACGCCTCTTCCTCAGCCTCGCAACTCGCGAGGTGCTGATTGGCGGCTTGCCGGTGAGCGAGCGCGATCTCACCGGTGTGGTGATCCGGCGCCAATAGGTACTCCTCGCTGGAAGCGTGCACCCGGTCCATGTACCTCCAAGCGTAGATGAGGCGCTTGGGCCCGACTGCACTCAGGGCATCGGCACGGGCGTCCTCCTCCACCCTCACGGCCCTCGCACGAGCCTTCTGCCAAAGAGCCAATCGCCTGACTCTCTCGGACGCGACATAGGCCTCCCAGGCAGCTTGTTCCGTGGTGCGCTTCTCTTCCTTGGCCTTCTTCTCGGCTTTTATTCTGGCGCGCTCTGCTGGAGGCAAAGCCTCCCAGAAGGTGACATCCATTTCTTTCCAAAGCTCCTCAAGGCTAGGGGGCTCGGCGGGCGGCACGGCGTTCTCCTCGGAGCTGGGTGCCGACGCGTCCTCCGGCACGTATGCTGGCGAGATTGGGAACGCCGACGCGTCCACCTCGACGCGTCGTGGCGAGGAGCGGAACACCAACGCGTCCTCCTCGACTAGTGGCGGCAAGGAACGGAACAGCGACGCGTTGCGTCGCGGCGAGGAGCGGAATGCCGACGCATCCTCCTCGACTAGTGGCGGCATGGAACGGAATGGCGACGCGTCACGTTGCTGCGAGGAGCGGAACACCGATGCGTCTTCCTCGACTAGTGGCAGCGAGGAACAGAACGGCAACACGTGACCATCCGCGCGGTGCAGCGAGGGGCTCCTAGGGCTTGGGAGGGGCGATGCCATGGAGGTCGACGTGAGAGGGAGGGGTAGGAGATAGCGATGAGCGTGAATGTGAGGGAGAGGAGATAAAGATGTCATGGGAGGCGAAGTATTTATAGCGAGCAATGGCACACCTACGTAAGATATGGACTGAGCTGCACTGACTTAACTGCGGGTCTAGTTGCGTCACTGACATGTGGGCCAGACCCCTTTTGGGCCCATATGTCAGTGACCGAATGCACCTGCAGTTAAGTAACAACTACGTGGGCATATTTGTTGGAGTAAATTACGGGGGAGCGAAGGGGTGGAAATATTGCTGGTCACAGCGGATTGGACGAGCGTGGGGGAGGAGAGTCATGCATGCAGATTTTTTCACATGGGGTGGAGTGGTGGAACCGCCGGAGGGAGAAGGAGAGTTTGGCAGGCATATTGTTTCCACACATGGAGAGGAAAAAATTTGGAGACGAATGAGCTTCCTGCAGGTATGGGGAACGGTGCATAATAAGTCATCTTGCATGCCGGGCTAGGTATAGTCTCAAGTCATTAAAAACATACACGCCCCGCACATGTTCATACTTCAAGGTGCACTAAATTATTGCATGCGATGATTAAGGCTGGCCATAATGGTGGTATCTTAGCTGGTATCATGCACACGGGAATAGCAAACATGCTGATGTGGCAAAGAATTAAAGAAGAGAGGGGGTTAGAGTAACTAGTGTTCAGGCATGCATCTCATTTTCCAATCACATTTTGCAAGTAAAATTCGTGGACAAACTTTGACCCAAAGTACGATGGGGACTAGTAAACCAGAATGGAGGTAGTAGTTTTTTTAATCAAAGAAGGGTTTCCCCTTCCGATTTTCATTAATGAAACCCAACATCTAAATCTAAACCATAGTATTTGCCCTAGAACTACCAGGTTCAACATCTCGCAACATAAACCCATACAACCTCCATCGCAAAACAAGGAGGTACGTAGTACTATGAATTCTATTTTCGCTCCATACCAATCGTTCTAAAAACTACTTACTACTTATAACGCGCCATTGAAAATTGGAACTCTTAACCCCGCTAAAAATGATATTTTAAACGTGGCTACTCGATCTGTGGCAACTGGCGAGCCAACGCGGTCCAAGTCATTCACCTGTGGTCCCGACCATCAACTCCTATGGATCAAATTATCCCGCGAGCTGACTATTCCTACAAAGGTGCTCCACCACGTACCCGGTACCCGCGAATGCAGCAATCGTGCACCTAGGGGCTTAGGGTTTATTTGTTAACGTCACCTTTACGTAACACTCATGTGTGCAAGACAGCGAGAGGCCGACTGCATGCGTGCGCCTCTTCTCTTCGTATATGTACTCCACCGTTTGTCTGGTGTCCAAAAAATTATAAGAACTACTAGAAATGTGCCAATGCGTTGCCACGCGATCAAAGTAGATTAATACATATTCACCGATTTGATAGGAAAAAAGTCTATTTTTGAAATACATATATCACTAAAAATATGTTATGTTTCACTCAAAATATATTCCTTTGGCGGTTTTGATGAGATAAGGGAGGAATGTTGTTGGTTTCAAGATTCGAGAAGTGGTATATGTCTAATTTCTACTCTTAGTAGCAAGATGCCCGTGCGTTGCACGGAACATCAAGATCTTGTGGGAGAAAAGGATGAACGAGGGAAGGCCTTATCTGCAAATGTGGTGAAGAGTGCGGGTAAATTGCCATATTTTCCTTCCTATCCGTCAGATATAAATCGGACGACCTATATTGCAGGATGGCAGGCCCACCATCATCACCAACTCTATTTTTATCCCTACTCTTATAAAAAGCATTGTCGGTGATGATCGTGTGCCTGCCATCCTGCAATATAGGCCGTCCCATCTATATCTGACGGATAGGAAGGAAACTATGGCAATTTTGCAAAAAGATACCCACACCCCTCTCCACATTTGCAAATAAGGCCTTCCCTCGTTCATCCTTTTCCCCCACAAGATAAACTACTCATACAAATGCATCTTGATGTTCCGTGCAAGGCATGGGCATCTTGCTAGTTGTTGCAAAAAGCCCATGTGTGTGAGATAGAGAGGGAGAGTGGAGGAGGACGGAGTGCATGTGTGACAAAGATACAAGGACTGTGTGTGCGATAGGTACCAGCTTAAAATGAGGCAATAGTGTGTGTGTGCATGATCGAGAGGGCGTGTCTCAAGAAGGGAAGAAAAATCTACATAGATACAAGGAACGGGAGAGAGACATGTATGCGATGGTGGAAGCACGAGTGTGCGGGTGTATAAACCTATCTAGAGGCTAGCTAGTCGATAAATGTTTGTGAGAGAAATACAAGTCGGGGTGCGAAAGCGAGAGTTTTGTGTGTGTGTGAGAGAGATGGTAGTCGGGAAGGGGAGTGGAAGCAGGAGTTGTGTGTGTGTGTGTGTGTGAGAGAGAGAGAGGAGACGGTAGTCGGGGTTGTCTGATCAGTAAACAAATGAATAATGTCAGTATGGGATGGAGACGAAAAGGAGACCGCAACAAATGTTGTGTCTACAGGAGAGAGAGAGAGTAATTTTAGTGGTATGAGTCATATGTAGAGACATTTAGGGTGTGTGAGAGAATCCCATAGAGAGAAAGACAAAGTGAAAGACGAGTGGAGACTATGTGTGTCGCGGTGAAAAAGAAAGCTTAGGTACCGAGTGATACCAGAGAACAGTAGAGACGTGAGAGATAATGAAAACTGTGTAACGTATAATGATAGGGGGAGTGTGACACTTCTCAAGGGAGACGTCGAGAGACCATGTTTGCGAGGATAGGAGAAACATGAAGTGAGCGTGCGGGTGAGCTGGAGAAAAGAGAGTGATAGCTACCTGAAGGAGCATGCATGCGAGAGAGATGGGCGTGAAAGGAGTGAACAAAAAAGGGATTCAAATATTTGAATTCGGATGATGATACATGTAATCCATACTCGAACCAAAATTGATCTATCAAACATGCATACTCATATGAATTCATGCACATCTATGTTATTTAATATGTAGATATTACTGATCCATACATTTTAGTAGAACATAATTTGGTTAATTTTTTTCAAATTCAACCTTAAGATTTCGAGATCGTTGTATTTGTAAATCATATTATACATATAAAGGAGCATAATTCTTTGTTGTGCTTTTGAAAGTATATATAAAAAATGATGTATATAGAATGTAATTCCAATTGAAAATGGATCCTGCCCGAAAAAATAGAATACAAACGGGATTCGAATTGAGTTGGCACGGTAAACGTGCACTCTGCAAAATTTGAATGAAGCGGGGAAAGTCGCAGTAACCGCCCGAAACCAAAATCTGCGAGATGGAAATCACTACTGCCTATCCCTGCCACGCAAAGCCTATCTGCTGGTAGGGGTAGGTTTGTAATTTAACCCAAACATGACGTAACTGCCTCTCACCCAGATTCATACACGGTGGGCGCCAAAACACAGTGTGTCCCCGGCCGAAATCGACTCCCTCCCCGATTCATATTCATACACGGTGGGCGCCAAAAACAAACTCTCGTCGGCAAATATTCGGTGTATGCGAGATTACAGTCCTATCCCCAACCGACTAATTTGTAAATTTCCTCGCATTTGAGACAAGCGCGCCCTGAATACATGGTTCCCCCTACCTCTCTACCTCCCTTTTCCCCATTCGTACTCCGTGGGAGCCAAAACACCCTCTCCACCCCACCCTCCTCCGTCCGCCGCCGTCCGCCACCCCATCCACCGCCATCCTCTTCCACCATGGCGGAGCTGATACCCTGACGCCGCCGTCCATTACAAGAGATTGACCTCTCTCATCCACGGCTTCGGACCGGGATCCTTGCATCCCGTCCTCTCGCTTCATCCCCGTCGTCGTCCACCTTGCCGGCACCGCTCCTACGACCGTCTAGTCCACGGCGCCCCGCCGCCACCGTCTACCCTCCTAGATCTGCTTCCACGCCGCCGACAACCATCACTACCGCAGCACCGTCAAATTCTCAGGAGATGCGTACACGGCGCCGCACCAGAGGCAGTACTCTTTCGTATCTGCTCAACTTATTTATCGCAGCAAGAAAATAGATCGCCACTGCTTTACTCTGATTTCTTGTCTTGGTTGCGAAGTTGCCTTTGTCCGGTTTGCACCGTCAGATCCGCCATGGCATGCTCAACACTATACTCCCAATGCTTATGGTTTTCCCCTTTTATATTCCACACTAGTTAAATCACAGTAGACTAAATTTCAAAATTGGGTCAGTCGATTTTTCAGAGCTCGCCGGAGTTCGCCGGTGCGATCAAAGGGGCTCGGGTGGTTGTGGGGCCTTGCCGAATGAAGAAAACTCGACACGGGTGGGGGTTGGGGCAGGGGTGGGGGTGGGGTGCCGGAGGAACACTGGCGGTGTGGGCCGGTGGTCCGGCCGGCGGCGCGTGCGGTGTTCTGTATGGGAAGAATCAGAGACGAGGAAGAAGAAGGGTTAGGAGACGTAGGATCTTCATCCAACCGCCTGAAATGGTCGAGAGACAGCTGGGAGTTGCATTCTTAATGCGCTCTGGTTCATCATGTGTGGGCACTACGCAACTGACATTTTATTATCCAAAATCTGCTTGCTCTTGTTTACCATGTTCCTCTTCCGTTCTTCTTTAATATGTACTCTCTCCGTTCCTAAATACAAGTCTTTGTATAGATTCCACCATGGACTACATATGGAGCAAAATGAGTGAATCTACACTCTAAAATGTATCTGGATACATCTGTATGTGATCCATAGTGGAAATCTCTACCAAGACTTATATTTTGGAACGGAGGGAGTATGATAGTAGTACAGTATGTTCCTTATACTGAAGATGAACATGGACAATTGCAGTGTAGAGGTCTATACGGTCGGTTGTGATGGAAACTTTGAGACTCTTTGATTCGTAGGATCTTGTAAACATAGGAATAGGATTTGTAGTGGCCTGCCCACTTGAATCCTATAAGAATAGCAAGGAAATGCGGGGAGTTGTGTCGCCTTTGAGAGTTACACTGATATTAACAGTACCGCACCTTCACTTGAAGAGAGCTAGTATCCGAAGCCTTTCTAGCCGTACCGTCAGTACTAGCACATATATTCCAGCAAGTTCCACTTTGCTGATTTTACTCTGATGCTTAAGGTTTTCCCGTTATATCTACACTATGATCTGTGTAGCTGCTTTGTGTCGTACTAGTAGCAGTCCACTCTTGAAGCTAAACACTGCAGTGAGTTATAAAATTGGCACCAAGGCATTGAGTGCCATTCTGGATGCAATGAAACTCATATGCTCCCCACCTATTGATTCTTGTTCAGAATATGATCCTAATGACTATTCTAACCTCGAGGAGTCAAAGGCAGATGGCCTATCCTATTCACCCATCAAGGTGCCTGTTCTAATTTGGCAATGTTTTATTGATTGCGATTATCTTGCATATGTTGTGTTGCATTTATTCTACATTGTTGCACCGCCATCTGCTTAGTTTACTCATCATATATGTCGAGATGCCATGCCCATCCATTATCAATACATATTCCATCTGTCATCATACCATGTTTTCCACTCAAATGCTGTTCTTGTGCATCAGACATCAAAAAGGAAGAGGGTGATTGCCGAACCTAAAGGAGCACCAGCAAAGTCCTTGAAAAATGTGGTGGTGCCGGAGAAATCAGACATCACCCCACTTATATTGGTTGTACAACCAGTGACACAAAACGTAGGACCGACTCCAGCAGACTATACCCATACTTCACTGGCCATACCACTAGTCCCACCACATAGGACCTGCACTCCAGCAAAAGGTATACCGATTTCATTTGCCATAGCACCAGCTGTACCACATAAAAATCCCACTCCAGCAAAAAGTACAGCAAGTCCACCGGCCGAAGACTTATCCCAATTGCAGAGACGGCCAAATCCTGCAGATTGGAACCCCATTCCATTTATTCCTAGTTTAAAAGACAATACTTTCAATGTTGTTAGGGCCTACGTGCATATATTCCCATCATGGGAAGATTATTGTGAAGACAAACACCATTTTCACATCTTCCTGTCCAACTTACGTGTAAGTGCTATTATTCATGGTTATTATTTTCCTGTTTTCTGCTGATTGAACAAATCAATGATTTACATTACATTGTTGTAACTAGGCGAGGGTCAATCTGGATAGTCATGACGAGCAAAGCTTGCTTGTGCTTTTCAAGGAAGCATTGCAGCAGTATCGGTGTTACTTGAGGAAATCACACTTTGATGACAAGTCTATAAACGAATTTTCGGTGAAGTCTCCTGTGCTAAATTTAGAAGACATTGAATGGAAAAACCTTGTTATGCACTGGTCTTGTTCCCAGGATGAGGTACTGTCTATGAAATCACATGAAAATTTGAACTTCTACTTTTCCGCATGTGCCTTATGAATCCTTTTTGCAGGAAATCTGCTCGAAGAAGAATTCCGGTTTGACAAGAACGACAGGATATCGCAAATATGCTGCCCACTGCTTTGCTCTTGTTAGTACCTATTGTCCTGTATCATTGTACTTGCATACATACCTGGTTCATTATGTGATAGCAGTATGCATGATATCTTGCTTATCAATTGTTCGCTCCAAATTATCTAATCTGTATGAATGGTTACATTAGTGTAGAATATATCCAATGGCAATGTTTTTTAGCTCCGCATTGTTCTTGTAACTACATGCTGTCCTTTATCAGTGTACTTATAATGACAGGTAGTTGTTCATGTACCATCACTCTGCAGCTTATTTTCCTTTGCCCTCCATTTTCTACACATCAGATCTATATTTACTCTTACCATAAGGTTGTTACTGAAGAAGTTTAGCTGTGCATTGCTCTTGGCTATACCTTTTGCCTGTATCGCTGCACTTACATTTATAGCTACTTGGTTATGTAGCATCACTCTTCATCTTATCTTAAATATTCTCCATTTTTTCGTATATTATCACATCTATATTTACTCTTAACAAAATGTAGAATAAAGGCAATGCTTTTGAAGAAGATTCTGTGGTAAAATTGTTGAATTGCCCCCCCATTAGCATGGACAAGGCCTTTATAGAGCATGTCTTCACCAATAATGTAAGTTTGTCCATCTGAAGCCTTCAAACTTTGTTGTATATATTTGGTTACGCATGACTGCAATAGCTGTTTATTTTTGGTGTTTGCATCAAATTGCTTGTTTAAAGTTTATTATGTAGTTCATAAACAAAAGTTTGTCCTTTCTCAATTTAAGTTTTCAGTACAACCAAGTTCCTTCTTCATACCATGTAAATTAAACTATACAGAGCAAGTGATCTTCTTTTGCACTGCATGTATGCTTCTGTTCTTCATCTGTAATCCAGTGGTGTGGTGAACCTACCCACTACAGCACAATGTCATATTCTGCAATGTCTTAACTATGAACAATGTCATATCATTCTACTATTATTTAAACTTTCTCTTTATTTGCCAATCTGAAATGGTATAAATTGACAGCACACTAACCATCGAAACTTATGAGTTCTTGATCTGTAATCCAGTGGTGTCATGAAGCTGCCAACTCCTTCACAATGTCATTTTGTGCTATGTCTTGACCTGAACAATACCATATTGTGTTGTTTAAACTGTGCCACTTTATTCATCACTAAGAAATGTGATGAATTGTTAGCACTGATAGTTTTATGTGCAAAACCTGTCATCTGTCTGCTTGTTTATCTTTCAGAGTGAGGAAGATATAAGTGTTGAACAAGCACAGTCTCATCATCTTGCTCAACTGCTTGCGCTGCAGCTCCCTAGTAGGGCTAACCTTTCTTGAACTCTATTGAAGTGCTGTCGGTTTTGTATATTATTTTGTCGGCATGTTTATTTGCACTGGTGTCGATCTTTGATGCCCAGTGTATGTAATCTGCTGTCTGCTTGTGCTTTATTATCATAGTGGCGAACTTTGATGCCCAGTGGATGTAATATGCCATAATTTCTTTATTGTATAGTCTACGTTTTTTCTTATTCATGATGCTACAGTTATTTTACTGTATATATATCTTGTCTTCGCAGTAAACCAGCCAAACCGTAAAATTACGGTACATAATCGGGCCGTCATGCAATCACGACGTAGGTTGGTCTTGAAACGTGCCGAATAGCTCACGGGCCGGCAGCCGCCCGAAATGAACCCCGACCCATGATTGTGTGAATCAAATCACGAGCTTTTAACAGGCCAAAAGTGTCTCGATCCTTGTTTGGCCCAATTAGATATCGGTTGCGAGCAGGCCGGATGCAAACCAGGCCGTAGTTAGGCCCAACTATATGACGGGCTTTTAACAGGCCGAAATTAATATAGGGCCAAAATGTTAAACGGGCCCTTAACAGGCCAAAACTAATATTAGGCCAAATTACTAAGTGGGCCTTTAGCAAGTGGGCCCAAAAGCATAGTGTCCAGTTGACGGGCCGAATCTGATATGGGCCATAATTGAGCCCAAAGCCTCTTAAAGGGTCGGACCTGATCTGGGCCGTAATTTGGCCCAGAACGTGGTAGGCTTTTAATGGACCGGATCAAATATGGGCCGACATTTGACCCAAAACATGGCAGCCAGTTAATGGGCCGGCCTACTAGGGTCCTCAAAATCTTGTGGGCCTACAGCTGGGCCGGCCCATTAATGTCGGCGAAATCTCGTGGGCCTTTAGCTAGGCCGGCCCATTATGACCCGCAAGAATCTTGTGGGCCTTTACCTGGGCCGGCCCATTATGGCACACAAAAATCTTGTGGGCATTTACCTGGGCCGACCCATGATGGCCCACAAAATCTTGTGGGCCTTTAAATGGGCCAGCCCATTATGGTCCACAAAATCTTGTGGGCCTTTAGCTGGGCCGGCCCATTATGGTCCGCAAAATCTTGTGGGCCTTCAGTTGGGCTGGCCCATTTAAACTTGATGGGCCGGTCCATGTATCAACATATCATAGGCACGTCTCGCCCATTGGATGAGTGACACCTGTGCCATCACAAGCTCTCACAGTCAACGAAGGATATTCCTTCTCCCAGGACGGCCCAATCAGACTCAGAATCCCGGTTACAAGACATCTCGACAATGGTAAAACTAAACCAGCAAAGCCACCCGAATGTGCCGACAAATCCCTATAGGAGCTGCACATATCTCGTTCTCAGGGCACACCGGATTGTCCAAGGTTCCGGTAGGCCAGCCCAGAGTTGCCCCTGGTGGCCACCGACAGCTGACAGGTTGGACCAACACTCAGAGGAGCACTGGCCCGGGGGTTTAAAATAAAGATGACCCTTGAGTCCACGGAACCCAAGGGAAAATAGGCTAGGTGGAAAATGGTAAAACCAATGTTGTGCCTTGCTGGAGGAGTTTTATTCAAGGTGAACTGTCAAGGGGCTCCCATTATAACCCAACCGTGTAAGGAACACAAATCAAGGAACATAACACAAGTATGACGGAAACTAGGGCGGCAAGAGTGGAACAAAACACCAGGCATAAGCCCGAGCCTTACACCCTTTACCAAGCATATAGATGCATTAAAGTAGACAAGAATATAATAGTTATATCCTAACAATAAACATGTTCCAACAAGGAACAAACTCCAATCTTCACCTGCAACGAACAACGCTATAAGAGGGGCTGAGGAAAGCGGTAACATAGCCAAACAACGGTTTGATAGGACAAGGTGGGTTACAGGTTTGACATGGCAATATGGGAGGCATGATAAGCATGTGGTAGGTATCATAGCATAGACATAGCAATAGAGCGAGCATCTAGCAAGCAAAATAGAAGTGATTTCGAGGGTATGGTCATCTTGCCTGCAAAGTTCTCCGAGTTGAGGTAAGCTTCATCCTCATAAGCATACTCAACGGGTTCCTCGTTCATGTACTCGTCTCCCGGCTCTACCCAAAACAAGAACACAAGCAAAGGGATACACAATCAACCACGGTGCAATGCGCAAGCAACATGATGCAAAACATGGCATGATATGCGAGATGTGATATGCAATGCATATGTGTGCTTCGGAAGGGAAAGATTGAACCAGGCCTCAACTTGGCAAACCAAGAGTGCCGCTGGAAAGATGAGTTGATTTCGGTCAAAAATGACATAAAGATCACCGGAATCGGATGCACAGTTTGCAAATGGCAAGCAAAACAAATATGGCACCGATCTGTGATTAACAGCACGAGGCCATCTAAATGCATCAAGAAAAATAAGCTACTACACTCTAACATATCAACAAGGAACATGGCAGAGAACCACTCAAGATTCTTGACAAAAGATGAACACTGAGCTACAGCTAAAACACACAATAGCAGGTTCAAACAAGCATGGCAAAAGTGCAAAAGATATCAGGTTCACAGACTTAGTGAAAATAACAACATGTCAAGATTTAACATCAGGAAGCAATGTTTAAATGAAAATAACGACATGCTAAAGGAACATATCATGGCAAAGCAAAGCATGGTATGAAGCTACTCAAAGCATACAACAAAAGTCCTTTAGTGACCATAAGCCCAAAGGGATCAGAAAATACAATGGGAACCATGTGAACATAGCAAGTTTCGTTAACAGATTCAGACTTAGCATAAAACTGGAACATGGCAAAACAGATTTACGTAGGCATGTTTGCGAGCTCGATGCACTCACCACAAGGAATTGCATGACAAACTAAGCATACACCCAGCAAGTAGACATGATAAATAAGCTAACCATGGCAAGAACACTCTCATAGCATGCATGGATCAACTACAACAACCTCACCAAAATTGCTTACCACGTAAACAATCTGCCAGGAACATTTTATAGCAAAAGTAGAGCAAGATTGAGTCATGCTAGGGTGCTCCAAAATTGCAAACAAAGACATGGATGGATAGAGCACAACAATATCTCAAAATCATCCTTAATGAACATGCTCAAAAGAGGCATGGATCACTCTGTAGCAACAAGAATACATGGCCTAAAAATATAATCGGGGAAATGACTTAGAAGAATTCTAAGTCCCTGAAATCAGCAACATCACGAGAGCTACTTTGCATGCTTGTGCTAGTCACCACAATGATCACAAAAATACATGGCATACACCCCTGTAAAGATGGCATCGCATACAACAAAACACCTGTAGGGCTCAAGTTCATAGGAGGCACACATTAAACATGGAAAAAATGACAAATGTCCAATATCTGCTAAGAATCTGAAACTAATATCACATAGCACTCTTGCAACAACATTTAGGGCATCAAGATGAACTCAAATGAACATGGTGCAATGGAATGAAATGAAGTACACGTCGAGACGAACAATTTGATATGCCACACGCCCAAAACGGAGCCACGGATGCAGAGATATGACATGATGAAATATGCTAAAAATTACTAGGACTTGGGGGGAAAAGGAGGTCAACCTCTCTCAGATCTAGGGTTCTTCGCGGGCGCGCGAACCGAGGGAACTCCGGCGAGGTGGTGGCTGCTCCGGCGAGGGGAAGGCGAGGGGAAGCCTGGAGGGGGCGGATCCGGCCGTCCCCGAACAGATCCGGCGGCGGCCGGCATCTCCGGTGGTGAGCGAGGCGGCGGAGGCGGCTGGCGACGGCGGAGGCGACGACCAGGCGGCGACCGAG
>NC_057800.1:406404786-406413927 GCF_018294505.1 Triticum aestivum | reverse complement strand
GCGGCGAGCGAAGGCGGCAGGGTCAGGGCGCGGGCGAGCGAAGGCGGCGGCGGGCGCGCGGGCCAGGGAGGGACCGCCCTGGGCTCGGCGGCCGGCGTCCATGTGGGGCTCGGGAGGCGGCGGCGAATCCGGAACTGCCACGTGGCGGCGGAGGGCGGAGCGGACACGTCCGTCCAGCGATTTTTTGTCTGGCGGCGCGAGGAGAGGGAGAGGTTAGGGTTTCATCCGAAATTTGGAATGGGGAGGACCTATTTATACATAGGAGGAGCTACGAGGCTCCAAATTGAGCATGGTTTGCGGCCACGCGATCGTGATCGAACGACCCAGATGATGGAGGGGGTTTAGGTGGGTTTTGGGCCACTTTGGGGAGGTGTTGGGCTGCAACACGCACGAGGCCTTTCCGGTTCCTCGGTTAACCGTTGGAGTATCAAACGAAGTCCAGATGGCACGAAACTTGACAAGCGGTCTACCGGTAGTAACCCAAGGCTGCTTGGCAAGTCTCGGTCCAATCCAAGAACGTTTAACACCCGCACACGAAAAAGAGATGAAAGGGAACGTCGGAGGACATAGGAGCGCCGGAATGCAAAACGGACAACGGGGAAAATGCTCGGATGCATGAAACGAACACATAT
Source organism: Triticum aestivum (assembly GCF_018294505.1). Taxonomy (NCBI): domain Eukaryota; kingdom Viridiplantae; phylum Streptophyta; class Magnoliopsida; order Poales; family Poaceae; genus Triticum; species Triticum aestivum. Next base: position 406,413,295 of record NC_057800.1, on the reverse strand, counting down.
GCAAATGTGATGCACATGATGACATGATATGGGATGCATGACAAAGACAAAAGTAAAAACGAAGACAAAAACCAACAACGAGGAAATATCATAACTTAGTGCCGCAAATGGCAAGAGTTGGAATACAATTATGGTAGGTTACATATGGGGCGTTACAACACTCCACCACTACGAAAGGATCTCGTCCCGAGATCTAGGACTGGAAAAACTCTGGATATTCGGAACGGAGGTGGTCCTCGCGTTCCCAGGTGGCTTCACGGTCGGAATAATGTGACCACTTCATTTTCTGGAATTTGATAGACTTGTTGCGAGTCTTGCGCTTAGTTTCTTCAAGAATAGCAACGGGATGCTCATGATAAGACAGGTCTTCTTGGAGATCAATCTCTTCAAAGTTGATGCTGCGGTCAGAAGTCTTGAAACACTAGCGAAGCTGAGACACATGAAACACGTCGTGCATGTTTGCAAAGTGGGATGGAAGCTCAAGTTAATAGGCGAGATCGCCACTTTTGCCAATGATCTTGAAAGGACCCACGTATCTAGGGGCAAGCTTCCCTTTGATACCGAAGTGACGAGTACCTTTCATTGGAGAGACGCGGAGGTAGACATGGTCTCCGATCTCGAAAGCCAAGTCACGATGCTTGCTTTCATAGTAACTCTTCTAGCGCGATTGCGCGTCTTTGAGATTTTCATGAATGACTTTGCACATTTCTTCAGCCTCTGTGATCAAGTCATTGCCAAGAAGTTGGCGTTCACCAGTCTCTGACTAGTTAAGAGGAGTACGACACTTCCTGCCATAGAGAATCTCGAATGGGGCCTTGCCCGAACTCACTTGGAAGCTGTTGTTGTAGGAGAACTCGGCATATGGAAGACAATCTTCCCACTTCATACCGAAAGAAATGACACAAGCCCTGAGCATATCTTCAAGAATTTGATTGACTTGCTCGACTTGGCCACTAGTTTGAGGATGAAAGGCTGTGTTGAAGTGAATGCTGGTGCCCATGGCCTTCTGGAAGGAATCCTAGAACTTGGATGTAAAGATGCTTCCACGATCCGAAGATATCTACTGCGGAATGCCATGCAGAGAGACAATCCCGGAGGTATATAGCTCTGCCAACTGAGCTGCTGTGATAGATTTTTGATAGGAAGAAAATGAGCCACTTTAGTGAGCTTGTCGATGACAATGAAGATAGCATCATTGCCATGCTTGGACTTGGGAAATCCAGTCACGAAGTCCATCTCAATATGGTCAAACTTCCATTCTGGAATGGCAAGAGGTTGGAGGAGACCAGCTGGTCGTTGGCGTTCTGCTTTCACTCTTCTGCAGACATCACATTCGTTCATGAACTGAGCAATCTCGCGCTTCATTCGAGTCCACCAATACGACTGCTTGAGGTCATGGCACATCTTTGTACTTCCAGGGTGGATAGAAAGGAGTGAATTGTGAGCTTCGTTCATAATGACTTTACGAAGGTCACCCTTAGGAACAACAATGCGATCCTCGAAGAATAGAATATCCTTGTCATCAAGGCGATAGCACTTGTACTTAGGTTGGTTCTTGGAAATCCCAATCTTCACCTTCTTCACCATAGCATCAAGAAGTTGAGCCTCAGGAATCTGATCTTCCAAAGTAGAAGAGACTTGGAGGTTGGCAAGGAATCCTTGAGGAACAACTTGGAGATTAAGTTTGCGGAAAGCTTCACAAAGCTCTGGTTGGTAGGGCTTGAGAATCAAACTGTTGCAGTAACCCTTTCTGCTCAATGCGTCAGCAATTACATTGGCCTTACCTGGAGTATATTCAATACTCGGATTATACTCTTGAATCATTTCGCCCCAACGAGTCTGCATGAGGTTGAGGTTGGGCTGAGTGAAGATGTACTTGAGACTCTTATGATCAATGAAGATGTCGACTTTTCTTCCCAACAAGAGATGTCTCCATGTTAAAAGAGCATGGACAACTGCCGCCAACTCGAGGTCATGAGTGGGGTAGTTCTTTTCTTTGGGGTTCAACTGCCGAGAGGTATAGGCCACAACTTTCTTCTCTTGCATCAGCACTGCACCGAGACCTTGAAGGGAAGCATCACAGAAAACCTCGAATGGTTTGGATTCATCAGGAGGAGTCAGAACTGGAGCAGTGACTAACTCCTCTTTGAGGGTGTTGAAAGCGATGTCACATTCAGGCGACCAGACATACTTCACATGCTTCTGGAGAAGGTTGGAAAGAGGCTTTGCGATCTTAGAGAAGTTCTCAATGAACCTTCGACAATAGCTTGCGAGCCCAAGGAAGCTGCGGAGTTGCTTCACATTCTGAGGCGGTTCCCAATTCACAATTGCAGACACCTTCTCAGGATTAACAGCAATGCCCTTGGCGGAGATGATATGCCCAAGGTAGAGAACCTCATCGAGCCAAAACTCGCACTTTAAAAACTTCGCATAGAACTGATGTTCTCTGAGTTTATCCAGCACCAATCTCAAGTGCTTGGCATGATCCTCCTTGTTCTTGGAAAAGACCAGAATGTCATCAAGATAGACCAAGACGAAGTCATTTGTGTAGGCGTTGAAGATGAAGTTCATCATGCGAGAGAATGTTGGAGGAGCATTGACGAGGTTGAAAGACATGACAATGTATTCATATGAACCATAGCTTGTTCTGAATGGTGTCTTGGGGATATCTTCTTCACGAATGCGAATCTGATGATAGCCCATACGGAGGTCAAGCTTGGAGAATACTTGAGCACCTTTGAGTTGTTCAAAAAGCTCATTGATGTTGGGAAGTGGGTACTTGTTCTTTATGGTCTCCTTGTTCAATAGATGGTAGTCGACACAAAGTCGGTCCGTTCCATCCTTCTTCTTGACAAAAAGAACACCACAACCCCATGGAGAAGAACTTGGTCGGATGAGACCCATACGCTCTTGAATATCGAGTTGTTTCTTCAGCTCCTTCAACTCTTCAGGTCCAAGCTTGTAAGGATGTTTGCAAACAGGTTTCGTGCCAGGTTCAAGATCGATGACGAATTCAACTGGCTGGTGAGGAGGCATCCCTGCAAGCTCTTCAGGAAAGACGTCTTGATATTCACAAATGACTGGAATCTGAGAGATGGCATCCAACTCGCCCTTCTCATTGAGAGAAAACAGTCGAATGGTATCATCACCAGCGACAAAGACAATCACATCCTCAGACGAATGAGTCAATTGAATCTGCCTAGCAGCACAATCAAGCTGAGCCTTGTTCTTAGAAAGCCAGTCCATTCCCAGAAAAAGATCAATATCCGAGTTACCAAGAACCATAGGAGAAGACAGAAACTTATATTCGCCCATCGTGATGCTAACATCCGGAACCATGGAGTTAGCGTTCATGTGTTTACCCGGAGAGACAACTGCTAGCGGACTAGGCAAAACTTGGAAAGCCAACTCATGCTTAGATGCAAATGGTCTTGAGATGAAACAATGCGATGCACCAGTGTCAAAAAGAACTTTTGCAGGAATATCTTTAACAGGAAGGTTACCCATGATAACTTCTGAAGAGTCCTCTGCCTGAGCTGCGCTCATCAAATTGACCTTGGCATGCTTGGGATTATGCTTGACCACTGTGTTGCTAGCAGATCTCACATGAGGAGGAGGAAGACGCCTCTGATTGAAGCATTTGTTTGCATAGTGACCCTTCTGCTGACACTTGTTGCACGTGACCTCTGAAAGCGGACGGTGATATGGAGCACTTGATCTTGGAGCTTGAGACGAAGTCTTGTTCTGAAAGCCTGGGTTAGGTGGTTGCCACCTTTGCTCTTCTGCTGATAAGGCTGACGGAACGGAGGAGGAGGAGGCACCCAATACTTTTGCTGCTTAGCCACCACTTGAGTTGAGGAAGGAGTTGCATCCCTGACTCGCTTCTTGGAAGCATCACACTTAAGATGAGCAGTCTCTTGCTTCAGTGCCATGTTGTAGAACTCATCGTACTTCTTCGGCTCAAAAAGCACGAGAGCTAGTTGCAGATCTTCTCTGAGGCCACCTCTGAACTGATAAATCATGCTCTTCTCGTCAGGGACGTCTTGCTTGGCGAAACGAGCGAGCCTCTGGAACAGGATGTTGTATTGGTAAACAGACAAGCTGCCTTGCTGCAGATTGCGGAACTCCTCACGCTTGCTTTCAACAACACTCTGAGGAATGTGGTGAGCTTTGAAGTCTTGGCGGAAATCATCCCAGGTAATCACACAACCTCCTTTGGAATCTTTGTATTGCTGATACCACTCTGCAGCTTGGTCTTTGAGTTGGAACGAGGCAAAATTGACAAAGTCCGCATGCCTGACATTACTGCACTCGAAATGCTTGCAGATATCCACGAGCCAATCATCAGTGTCTGAGGCCTCGACACAATTACTGAAGGTCTTTGGCTGGTTTGCGAGGAACTGGTTGAGTGTAGCAAACTGATTCTGATTGTTGCCATGGCCTTGATTTGCTTGGTGCGTTCTTGCAAGATTTGCATAAGAATCTGCGTGTTGGCGTTGGTAGCGGCCATCACAGCTTGCCATGCCTCCGGAGGTGGAGGTGGTGGCGGCAGATCCTGATTCTAACCCTTTGCAGGAGCCATCTTGAAGAGGGTGACATCCGTTAGCATCTTGAAAGACATATATTCAAGCTGAATCAAATGGATCGAAATTGCAACATATAGTCTTAACATTCGAACAAGAATGAACGAATGAAATCCAAATTAAATGGTCACACTTCCATAAATTGAGAAGCCACTTGGATAGAGGTAGGTGAATAAAACAACAAGGTACGGATATGAACAAATACTTGGTGAGGATTACCCAATCACAAACCAAATATCTGCGGAAGAAATACTAGAGCTACATGAATTCCCACCTATGAAACTCCCGAACCTTTCCAGTTATGCAATCAGGTGTTGGGGATACAGAGGAAGCATAATATCTCACCCAAAGCTAGCAAATCCTACATCCAACTGTATCCATCCTTCAACACATAACCAAGAAACCTTCGGAAATCATTTACCTCAACCTTCAAAAAGCATCCGTTATACGAGTTATGGCAATACTCCCGAACTCCTGCCCCAGTACTGGGTGGTGTCGAGGTTATCTCACCAACAACTGCAGAAAAGAGATTTTCGATGTCGGCGAAACTCAGGTATTCCAGAACTGCAACGATAAAATTGTGACGACAACACCTTGGAGCTCAACTCCCCGGGACACTTCCACAACCCCTAAATGTCAGGAGGCACCAAGAACAATGTTCTAGTCATGAAACCATCGAAACGATTCCAAGATACCCGCGTGATCCTAAATTTTTTTAGTGAAATTTGGGAAGAGAAGAGTCAAAACTCTACGTCAGGATGCCTCACCAGAGCGACGAAGGGACCGAGGAGTAAAAAGAATCCTACTCTCCGATATATATATAATCCTAAAAGACTCAAAACATTTTTTTCTAGACTCAACAACGCCAATGATTCGATCAAGTAGGGGCTCCTAATTCGGGGAAGGCTCTGATTACCAACTTGTAACACCCTTGCTGCGGCTATATCTCCCACGTGTCGGAGCACGACTTAGAGGCATAACCGCATTGAAGGCAATGTCGCAAGAGGGGTAATCTTTACACATCCCATGTACTGAATAAGGAAAGAGGTACATAGTTGGATTACAATCGCCACTTCAAACAATACATAAATATAGCATTAGAATCATCCAGATACAATCAAGGTCTGACAATGGAGCCAAAATAAAGACAACCCCAAATGCATAATGTCCCCAATCGCCCCAACTGGGCTCTACTACTGATCGTCTGGAAAGGAAACATAGTAACGTCGTGAGTCCTCATCGAACTCCCACTTGAGCTCAGTCGCATCTTCTGCAATGGTATCATCGGCACCTGCATCTGGTTTTGGAAGTAATCTGTGAGTCACGGGGACTCAGCAATCTCACACCCTCGCGATCAAGTCTATTTAAGCTTATGGGAAGGTAAAAGTTATGAGGTGGAGCTGCAACAAGCACTAGCATCTATGGTGGCTAACATACGCAAATGAGAGCGAGAAGAGAAGGCAAAGCGCGGTCGAGAAACTATGATCAAGAAGTGATCCTAGAACAACCTACGTTCAAGCATAACACGAGACCGCGTTCTCTTCCCGGACCCCGCCGAAAAGAGACCATCACGGCCACACATGCTGTTGATCCATTTTAATTAAGTTAAGTTTCAGGTTTTCTACAACCGGACATTAACAAATTCCCATCTGCCCATGACCGCGGGCCCGGCTTTAGAAAGTTCGAATCCCTGCAGGGGTGTCCCAACTTAGCCCATCACAAGCTCTCACGGTCAACGAAGGATATTCCTTCTCCTAGGACGGCCCGATCAGACTCAGAATCCCGGTTACAAGACATCTTGACAATGGTAAAACTAAACCAGCAAAGCCACCCGAATGTGCCGACAAATCCCGATAGGATCTGCACATATCTCGTTCTCAGGGCACACCAGATTGTCCAAGGTTCCGGTAGGCCAGCCCAAAGTTGCCCCTGGTGGCCACCGGCAGCTGACAGGTTGGACCAACACTCAGAGGAGCACTGGCCCGGGGGTTTAAAATAAAGATGACCCTTGAGTCCACGGAACCCAAGGGAAAAGAGAGTAGGTGGCAAATGCTAAAACCAATGTTGGGCCTTGCTGGAGGAGTTTTATTCAAGGCGAACTATCAATGGGCTCCCATTATAACCCAACCGTGTAAGGAACGCAAAATCAAGGAACATAACACCGGTATGACGGAAACTAGGGCGACAAGAGTGGAACAAAACACCAGGCATAAGGCCGAGCCTTCCACCCTTTACCAAGTATATAGATGCATTAAAGTAGACAAGAATATAATAGTGATATCCCAACAATAAACATGTTCCAACAAGGAACAAACTCCAATCTTCACCTGCAACTAACAACGCTATAAGAGGGGCTGAGCAAAGCGGTAACATAGCCAAACAACGATTTGCTAGGACAAGGTGGGTTAGAGGTTTGACATGGCAATATGGGAGGCATGATAAGCATGTGGTAGGTATCTTAGCATAGGCATAGCAATAGAGCGAGCATCTAGCAAGCAAAATAGAAGTGATTTCGAGGGTATGGTCATCTTGCCTGCAATGTTCTCTGAGTTGACGTAAGCTTGATCCTTGTAGGCGTGCTCAATGGGTTCCTCGTTCACGTACTCGTCTCCCGGCTCTACCCAAAACAAGAACACAAGCAAAGGGAGACACAATCAACCATGGTGCAGTGCGCAAGCAACATGATGCAAAACATGGCATGATATGCGGGATGTGATATGCAATGCATATGCGTGCTTCGGAAGGGAAAGATTGAACCAGGCCTCAACTTGGCAAACCAAGAGTGCCGCTGCAAAGATGAGTTGATTTCGGTCAAAAATGATATGAAGATCACCGGAATTGGATGCACGGTTTGCAAATGGCAAGCAAAACAAATATGGCATTGATCTGCGATTAACAGCACGAGGCCATCTAAATGCATCAAGAAAAATAAGCTACTGCACTCTAACATATAAACAAGGCACATGGCAGAGATCCACTCAAGATGCTTGATAAAAGATGAACACTGAGCTACGGCTAAAACACACAATAGCAGGTTCAAACAAGCATGGAAAAAGTGCAAAAGATATCAGGTTCACAGACTTGGTGAAAATAACAACATGTCAGGATTTAACATCAAGAAGCAATGTTTAAAGCAACATAACGACATGCTACAGGAACATATCATGGCAAAGCAAAGCATGGTATGAAGCCACTCAAAGCATACAACAAAAGTCCCTTACTGACCATAAGCCAAAAGGGATCAGAAAATACAATGGCAACCATGTGAACATAGCAAGTTTCGTTAACTGATTTAGACTTAGCATAAAACTGGAACATGGCAAAACAGATTTACGTAGGCATGTTTGCGAGCTCGATGCACTCACCACAAGGCATTGCATGACAAACTAAGCATACACCCAGCAAGTAGACATGATAAATAAGCTAACCATGGCAACAACACTCTCATAGCATGCATGGATCAACTAGAACAACCTCAGCAAAATTGCTTAACACGTAAACAATCTGCCAGGAACATTTTATAGCAAAAGTAGAGCAAGATTGAGTCATGCTAGGGTCCCCCCAAATTGCAAACAAAGACATGGATGGATAGAGCACAACAATATCTCAAAATCATCCTTACTGAACATGCTCAAAAGAGGCATGGATCACTCTATAGCAACAAGTATACATGGCCTAAAAATATAATCAGGGAAATGACTTAGAAGAATTCTAAGTCCCTGAAACTAGCAACATCACGAGAGCTACTTTGCATGCTTGTTCTAGTCACCACAATGATTACAAAAATACATGGCATACACCCCTGTAAAGATGGCATGGCATACAACAAAACACCTGTAGGGCTCCGGCGGCGGCCGGCGTCTCCGGTGGCGAGCGGGGCGGCGGAGGCGGCTGGCGACGGCGGAGGCGGCGACCGAGGAGGCGGC
>NC_057800.1:406396984-406404369 GCF_018294505.1 Triticum aestivum | reverse complement strand
GGCGGCGGGGTCGAGGCGCGGGCGAGCGAAGGCGGCGGCGGGCGCGCGGGCCAGGGAGGGGCCCGCCCTAGGCTCGGCGGGCTGGCGTCGATGTGGGGCTCAGGAGGCGGCGGCGAATCCAGAACTGCCACGTGGTGGCGGAGGGTGGAGCGGACACGTCCGGCCGGCAATTTTTCGTCTGGCGGCACGAGGAGAGGGAGAGGATAGGGTTTCATCCGGAATTTGGAATGGGGAGGACCTATTTATACATAGGAGGAGCTAGGAGGCTCCAAATTGAGCAGGGTTTGCGGCCACACGTTCATGATCGAACGACCGAGATGATGGAGGGGGTTTAGGTGGGTTTTGAGCCACTTTGGGGAGGTGTTGGGCTCCAACACACACGAGGCATTTCAGTTCCTCGGTTAACTGTTGGAGTATCAAACGAAGTCCAAATGGCACAAAACTTGACAGACGGTCTACCGGTAGTAACCCAAGGCCGCTTGGAAAGTCTCGGTCCAATCCGAGAACGTTTAACACCCGCATACGAAAAATAGACAAAAGGGGACGCCGGAGGACATAGGAGTGCCGGAATGCAAAACGGACAACCGGGAAAATGCTCGGATGCATGAAATGAACACGTATGCAAATGCGATGCACATGATGACATGATATGAGATGCATGACAAAGGCAAAAGCAAAACAAAGACAAAACCCAACAACGAGGAAATATCATAACTTAGTGCCGGTAATGGCAAGAGTTGTAATACAAATATGGCAGGTTACATATGGGGCGTTACACCAAGGCTACACCAAGCACTGGCTAAACTCCGGTTGCAATTGGATGGATACGGAGGCAAGGACGGACTTGGTGATCAATTAGCAAGACACAAGGTCACGACCACATCATCATCAAGCGTACGAAGGGGAACCGTACGCGCCCAAAGAATGGAATGACATGGCAATATAGGGGAGGAAAAACAAGGCTTGCTGGCATTGCCCTTTTCTGATAACAAGTAGCAGTAAGGGTTGCTAAAGGGATGAGATGGATGACACGATTTGGGATAGAGACAAATCTATCACTGAAATATTATGGGTGGGTGATGGAAAGATATCGATTCGATACCTGAGAATAACTCCTGGGAATGGTGTCTAGAACACTTGGCACCAGGGAATCACTCTGCTGGTACAAAGATGACGCGAAACACTGAAGAGTAGGCATGCAAAGAAGGAGGGTGCAGGTTGTGGATGGAAACCGATGCCACATACACTCATAAGATTAACTGTTAGCGACTAAATAATAATCTGTATGCATGCTTGTAACGCCCCGGACACACCCGCCGGTGGTCGTTACTCCTAGCGGGATGTGTCCGGGGCGTTACAATTGGTAATCAGAGCCTTCCCCGACCTTAGGAGCCCCCCTGCTTGATCGAATCGCTGGCGTTGTTGAGTCTAGAAAAATGTTTTGAGTCATTTAGGAATTATATATCAGAGAGTTTAGGAATTCTTTTTACTCCCCAGTCCCTTCATCTCTCTGGTGAGGCATCCTGATGTAGAGTTTTCACTCTTCTCTTCTCAAATTTCACTAAAAAAAATTAGGATCACGCGGGTATCTTGGAATTGTTCCGATCTATTTGTGACGAGAACATTGTTCTTGGTGCCTCCTGACATTTAGGGGTTGTGGCAGTGTCCCGGGGAGTTGAGCTCCGAGGTGTTGTCATCACAATTTTATCGTTGAGATTCTGGAATACCTGAGTTTCGCCGACATCGAAAATCTCTTTTATGAAGTTGTTGGTGAGATAACCTCGACGCCACCCAGTACTGGGGCGGGAGTTCGGGAGTATTGCCATAACTTATATAATGGATGCTTTTCGAAGGTTGAGGTAAATGATTTCTGAAGGTTTCTCGGTTTTGTGTTGAAGCATGGATACAGCTGGATGTAGGATTTGCTAGAATTGGGTGAGATATTATGCTTCCCCTGTATCCCCGACACCTGATTGCATAACTGGAAAGTTTCGGGAGTTTCATAGGTGGGAATTCTTGTAGCTCTAGTTCTTCTTCCGCGGATATTTGGTTTGGTATTAGGTAATCCTCACCAAGTATTCGTTCTTGTTCGTACCGGGTTGGTTTTATTCTTCTACCTCAATTCTAAGTGGCTTCTCAATTTATGGAAATGTGACCATTTCAATTGGAATGCATTCGTTCATTTTGTTCGGATGTGAAGACTATATGTTGCAATTTCAACCCCTTTGATTCAGCTTAAATATTTTTCTGTCAATGTGCTAATGGATGTCACCCTCTTCAGGATGGCTCCTCCAACACGCACGACTCCGAATCCTGATCCGCCACCACCACCTCCACCTCCGGAGGCATGGCAAGCTATGATGGCCGCAACCAATGCAAACATGCAGCTGATCATGCAACTTCTTCAAGAGTACAACCAAGGGAACTAGGGCCATGGCAACAATCAGAACCACTTTGCTACACTCAACCAGTTCCTTGCTAACCAGCCAAAGACATTCAGCAATTGTGTTGAGGAAACAGATGCTGATGATTGGCTCGTGGACATATGCAAGCATTTCGAGTGCAGTAACGTCAGGCCTGAGGACTTTGTCAAGTTCGCTTCCTTCCAACTCAAAGACCAAGCTGCAGAATGGTTTCAGCAGTACAAAGATTCCAGAGGAGGCCGTGTGATTACCTGGGATGAATTCCATCAAGACTTCAAAGCTCATCATATTCCTCAGACTGTGGTTGAAAGCAAGCGTGAGGAATTCCGCAGCCTGAAGCAAGGCACTATGTCTGTTTACCAATACAACATCATGTTTCAGAATTTCGCCCATTTTGCTAAGCAAGACGTCCCTGATGAGAAGAGCATGATATACCAGTTCGGGGGTGGTCTCAGATAAGAACTCTAGCTAGCTCTCGTCCTCTTTGAGCCCAAGAAGTACGATGAGTTTTACAACATGCCAGTGAAGTAAGAGACTGCTCAACTAAAGTGCGATGCTTCCAAGAAGCGAGTCAGAGATGCTACTCCTTCCTCAACTCAAGTGGCTAAGCAGCAACAGTATTGGCTGCCTCCTCCTCCGTTCCATCAGCCTTATCAGCAGAAGAGCAAAGGTGGCAGTGGATCTTCCCACCCACCCAACCATGGCTTTCAGAATAAGACTTCGTCTCAAGCTCCAAGATCAAGGGCTCCATATCACCGTTCGCTCTCGGAGGTCAAGTGCAACAAGTGCCAGCAGAAGGGTCACTATGCCAACAAATGCTTCAATCAGAGGCGTCTCCCTCCTCCTCCTCCTATGAGGTCTGCAAGTACAGCTGTGGTCAAGCATAACCCCAAGTACGCCAAGGTCAACTTGATGAATGCAGCTCAGGCAGAGGACTCATCAGATGTCATCATGGGTAACCTTCCTGTTAACGATATTCTTGCAAAAGTTCTTTTTGACACTGGTGCATCACATTGTTTCATCTCAAGACCTTTTGCATCTAAGCATGAGTTGGCTTTGCAAGTTTTGCCTAGACCGATAGCAGTTGTCTCTCCCGGTAGGCGCATGAATGCTAACTCTATGGTTCCGGATGTTACTATCACTTTGGGTGACTACAAGTTTCTGTATTCTCCTACTGTTCTTGGTGACTCGGATATTGATCTTATTCTCGGAATGGATTGGCTTACTAAGCACAAGGCTCAGTTTGATCGTGCTGCCAGGCAGATTCAATTGACTCATTCGTCTGAGGATGTTATTGTCTTTGCCGCTCGTGACGATACCATCTGTCTGTTTTCTCTCAATGGGAAGGGTGAACTGGATGCCATCTCTCAAATTCCAGTCGTTTGCGAATATCAAGACGTCTTTCTAGAAGAGCTTCCAGGAATGCCTCCACACCGGCCAGTTGAATTCGTCATCGATCTTGAGCCTGGCATGGAACCTGTTTGCAAACGTCCTTACAAGCTTGGACCTGAAAAGTTGAAGGAGCTGAAGAAGCAACTCGATATTCAAGAGCGAATGGGTCTCATCCGACCTAGTTCTTCTCCGTGGGGTTGTGGAGTTCTTTTTGTGAAGAAGAAGGATGGAACAGACCGACTCTCTGTTGACTATCGTCCATTGAACAAGAAGACTATAAAGAACAAGTACCCACTTCCCAACATCCACGAGTTTCTTGAACAACTCAAAGGTGCTCAAGTTTTATCCAAGCTTGATCTCTGCATGGGCTATCACCAGATTCAAATTTGTGAGCAAGATATCCCCAAGACGGCTTTCAGAACAAGCTATGGTTCATATGAATATACTGTCATGTGTTTTGGCCTCGTCAACGCTCCTCCGACATTCTCTCGCATGATGAACTTTATCTTCAACCACTACACAAATGACTTCGTCTTGGTCTACCTCGATGACATTTTGGTCTTTTCGAAGAACAAGGAAGATCATGCCAAGCACATGCGTTTGGTGCTGGATAAGCTCAGAGAACATCAGTTCTATGCCAAGTTTTCAAAGTGTGAGTTTTGGCTCGATGAGTTTCTCTATCTTGGGCATATCATCTCTGCCAAGGGCATAGCGGTGAATCCTAAGAAGGTGTCTGTAATTTTGAATTGGGAACCACCTCAGAACGTGAATCAACTCCGCAGCTTCCTTGGTCTCACAAGCTATTGTCGAAGGTTCGTTGAGAACTTCTCAAAGGTCGCGAAGCCTCTTTCAAACCTTCTCCAGAAGCACGTGAAGTACGTTTGGTCTCCTGAATGTGACATCGCTTTTAACACCCTGAAAGAGAAATTAGTCAGTGCTCCAGTTCTGACTCCTCCTAATGAATCCAACCCGTTTGAGGTATTCTATGATGCCTCTCTTCAAGGTCTTGGTGCAGTGTTGATGCAAGAGAAGAATGTTGTGGCTTCTACCGCTCGCTAGTTGAAGCCCAACGAGAAGAACAACCCCACTCATGACCTCGAGTTGGCAGCAGTTGTGCATGCTCTTTTGACTTGGAGACATCTCTTATTGGGAAGAAAAGTGGACATCTTCACTGACCACAAGAGTCTCAAGTACATCTTCACTCAGCCTAATCTCAACCTCAGGTAGACTCGTTGGGTCGAAATGAGTCAAGAGTATACTCCGAGCATCGAATATACTCCAGGCAAGGCCAATGTAATTGCTGACGCATTGAGCAGGAAGGCTTACTGCAACAGTCTGATTCTCAAGCCTTACCAATCCGAGCTTTGTGAAGATTTCCGCAAACTCAATCTGCAAGTTATTCCTCAAGGATTTCTCGCAAACCTCCAAGTCTCTCCTACTTTGGAAGATCATATTCGCGAGGCTCAACTTCTTGATGCTATGGTGAAGAGGTGAAGATTGGGACTGCCAAGAGTCAACCCAAGTACAAGTGCTATCGTCTTGATGACAAGGATACTCTCTTCTTCGAGGATCGCATTGTTGTGCCTAAAGGTGACCTTCGTAATGTCATTATGAACGAGGCTCACAGTTCACTCCTCTCTATCCACCCTGGAAGTACAAAGATGTACCAGGACCTCAAGCAGGCATATTGGTGGACTCGAGTGAAGCGTGAGATTGCTCAGTTCGTGAATGAATGTGATGTCTGCAGAAGAGTGAAGGCAAAACACCAACGACCAGCTGGTCTCCTCCAACCTCTTGCCATTCCAAAATGGAAGTTTGACCACATTGAGATGGACTTCGTGACTGGATTTCCAAAGTCCAAGTGTGGCAATGATGCTATCTTCATTGTCACTGACAAACTCACTAAAGTGGCTCATTTCCTGCCTATCAAAGAGTCTATCACAGCAGCTCAATTGGCAGAGCTTTATACCTCTCGGATTGTCTCTCTGTACGGCATTCCGCAGTTGATTTCTTTAGATCGTGGCAGCATCTTCACCTTGAAGTTTTGGGATTCTTTTTAGAAGGCCATGGGCACCAACATCCGTTTCAGCACAGCTTTTCATCCTCAAACTAGCAGTCAAGTCGAGCGTGTCAATCAGATTCTTGAAGATATGCTCAGGGCTTGCGTTATCTCTTTCGGTATGAAGTGGGAAGATTTTCTTCCATATGCCGAGTTCTCCTACAATAACAGCTTCCAAGCGAGTTCGGGCAAGGCCCCATTTGAAATTCTCTATGGCAGGAAGTGTCGTACTCCTCTTAACTGGTCAGAGACTGGTGAACGTCAACTTCTCGGAAATGACTTGATCACAGAGGCAGAAGAGATGTGCAAAGTCATTCGTGATAACCTCAAATCAGCGCAATCACGCCAGAAGAGCTACTATGATAGTAAGCATCGTGATTTGGCTTTCAAGATCAGAGACCATGTTTGCCTCCGCGTCTCTCCAATGAAAGGTACTCGTCGCTTCGGTATCAAAGGGAAGCTTGCCCCTAGATACGTGGGTCCTTTCAAGACCGTTAGCAAGTGAGGCGATCTCTCCTATCAACTTGAGCTTCCCTCCAACTTTGCATACGTGCACAACGTGTTCCATGTCTCTCAGCTCCGCAAGTGCTTGAAGACCCCTGACGGCACTGTCAACTTCGAAGACATTGATCTCCAAGAAGACATGTCCAATCGTGAGCACCCCGTTGCTATCCTTGAAGAAACTGAGCGCAAGACTTGCAACAAGTCAATCAAATTCCTCAAAATCAAGTGGTCACACCATTCCGACCGTGAAGCCACCTGGGAACGTGAGGATCACCTCCGTTCTGAGTACCCAGAGTTTTCCAGTCCTAGATCTCGGGATGAGATCCTTTCGTAGTGGTGGAGTGATGTAACACCCCGAATGTAATTTACCTTATCTGTACTCCAACTCTTGCCGTTTCCGGCACTAAGTTATTTCATTTCGTCGTTGTCGGGTTTTGTATCTGTGTGTTGTTGTCTTTGTCATGCATCTCATATCATGTCATCATGTGCATTGCATTCACATACATGTTCGTCTCATGCATCCGAGCATTTTCCCCATTGTCCGTTTTGCATTCCGGCGCTCCTATGTCCTCCGGTATCCCTTTCTACCTCTTTTCGTGTGTGGGGGTTAAATGTTTTTGGATTAGACCGAGACATGCCATGCGGCCTTGGTTTACTACCGGTAGACCGCCTGTCAAGTTTCATGCCATTTGGACTTCGTTTGATACTCCAACTGTTAACCAAGGGACCGAAAAGGCCTCGTTTGTGTTGCATCCCAACACCCTTCCAATTTGGTCAAAACCCCACCAAAACCTCTCCCATCGTATAGAGCATTTGATCATGATCGCATGGCCAAAAACCACATGCTTCCTAGCTCCCTCTACCTCTATAAATAGATCCCCTTCCGGAATCCCAGGTCTCCTCTCCCCCGAAACCCTAAAAATCCCATCTCCGCGCCGGACAACATCCGAATCCGGCCGGACAAGCCACCGCCGCCGCCCGCTCCCTATCCACTTGCGCCACGTGGC
>NC_057800.1:406358727-406396797 GCF_018294505.1 Triticum aestivum | reverse complement strand
GCCCCAGAGCCCGAGGCCGTGCCGCCCAGGGCCACTCCTCTCCTCCGACGCCGGTGCGGCTGCGCCGCCGCCCTAGGTCGTCGCCGGCGACCCTTGTCGCCGTCTGGCGCCTCCTCGCCTCTGACGACGACCGCCTCATCACCGCGCCGCCCTCCCCCGTCCCACCTCGCCGACCGTCCCGGCTTCCTCCTCTCCGCCCCCCTCCCCCTCCAAGATCCGGCCGCCGTCGACCACAACTCCGGCCGGCGAGCTTCGGGAAGCACGCCACTACAGTGCCGGTCGATCTGAGATCCAGATCCAGTTTCCTCGCGGTTGACTTTTCATCCCCGAACCCTAATTTTTTGCAAACTTTGGCATGTCATTACTCTCTCATCGTAGATCCGATTTGTGCGTGTAGCATATAAAAATGTTCGTCTCGACGAGTACATCATTTCATCTCATTGCATAATTTTCATTTGAGCTCATCTTGATGCCCGAAATGCTGTTGGAAGAGGGCTATGTGATGAATTTGGCAGATCTGTTTCAGCAAATAGTTATTTGTAATTTTTTTTCATGTTTAGTGTGTGCATGCTATGATCCCGAGCTCTACATGTGTTTTGTTATATGCCATGTCATCTTTAAAGAGGTGCTTGCCATGTATTTTTGTGACATTTGTGGTGACTAGCACAAGCTTGCAAAGTAGCGTAATCGTTGATGCTGATTTCAGGGACTTGTCCTGTTTTTGTTGTTATGCCATATGTTCATGTTGTTTCCTAGTGATCTGTGCCTATTTTGAGGATGATCAGTAAGGATGTTTTGTTAATATTGTGGTGCTCTATCCATCCATGTCTTTGTTCGCAATTATGGAGCACCCTAGCTTGAGTCAATCGAGCTCTACTTTGGCTATAAAATAATCCTGACAGATTGTTGACATGTTTAGCGATTTTGCCGAGGATGTTGCTATTGATCCGTGCATGCTATGTTGTTATTCTTGCCATGTCTAGCTTC
Source organism: Triticum aestivum (assembly GCF_018294505.1). Taxonomy (NCBI): domain Eukaryota; kingdom Viridiplantae; phylum Streptophyta; class Magnoliopsida; order Poales; family Poaceae; genus Triticum; species Triticum aestivum. Next base: position 406,395,810 of record NC_057800.1, on the reverse strand, counting down.
TATTCCATGTCTTCTTCATGGGTGTATGCTTAGTTTGTCATGCCATGCTCTGTAGTGAGTGCATCGAGCTCGTAAACATGCCTACTTGTTAACTGTTTTGCATGCTCTAGTTTTTCACGAAGTCTGAAATCTGTTTATGTTTTTGCCATGTTCACATGCTTGGAATTGTATTTTCTGATCCCTTTTGGCTCGAGGTCACTAAGGGCCTTTTCTTAAGTGCTTTGAGTAGCTTCATGCCATGCCTTGCCTTGCCATGTTAAGTTCATTTAGCTTGTAGTTTTCATACTCTAAAGTGTGCTTCCTGATGATAAATTCCAGACTTGTGTTAATTTCACTAAGTCTGGAACCTGTTAACATTTGCTCTTTTTCCACGCTTGTTTGAATCTGTTAATGGATGAATTAGCCGTAGCTCAGTGTTCATCTTTTGTCAAGCATCATGAGTGGATCCCTGACATGTATTTTGTTGTCATGTTTGAGAGCTGTATCATATTTATCTCGATGCATTTAGTTGGTTACTTGCTGATTATCGCAGACCGGTGCTATATTTGTTTTGCTTGCCATTTCCAAACCATGCATCCGATTCCGGTGATCTTTATATCGATTTCAACCGAAATCATCTCACCTTTTTAGTGTCACTCTTGGATTTCCATGTTGAGGCCAGGTTCAATCATTGCTTGTCAAACCTTGCATATGCATCACATATCGCATCCCACATATCATACCTTGTTTGCATCATATTGCTTGAGCATTGCACGTGGTTGATTGTGTTCCGTTTGCTTGTTGTTCTTGTTTGGGTAGAGCCGTGAGACGAGTTCGCGAACGAGGAGCCCGTTGAGTTCGCTTACGAGGATCAAGTCAACTCTGAGAACTTTGCAGGCAAGATGACCATACCCTCAAAATCACTTCTATCTTGGCTTGCTAGATGCTCGCTCTTTTGCTATGCCTATGCTACGAGACCTACCACTTGCTTATCATGCCTCCCAAATTGCCATGTCAGACCTCTAACCCACCATTTCCTAGCAAACCATTGTTTGGCTATGTTACAACTTTGCTCATCCCCTCTTATAGCGTTTCTAGTTGCAGGTGAAGCTTGGAGATTGTTCCTTGTTGGAACATTATTTATTGTTGGGATATCACCATATTATCTTGTTTATCTTAATGCATCTATATACTTGGTAAAGGGTGGAAGGCTTGGCCTTTTGCCTAGTGTTTTGTTCCACTCTTGCCGCCCTAGTTTCCATCATATCAGTGTTACGTTCCCGGATTTTGCGTTCCTTACGCGGTTGGGTTATAATGGGAACCCCTTGACAGTTCGCCTTGAATAAAACTCTTCCGGCAATGCCCAACATTGGTTTCACCATTCGCTACCTAGCCTTTTTCCCTTGGGTTTCACAAACTCAAGGGTCATCTTTATTTAAACCCCCGGGCCAGTGCTCCTCTAAGTGTTCGTCCAACCTGCCAGCTGCCGGTGGCCACCAGGGGCAACTCTGGGCTGGCCTACCGGAACCTTGGACAATCCGGTGTGCCCTAAGAACGAGATATGTGCATCTCCTATCGGGATTTGTCAGCACATTCGGGGTGGCTTTGCTGGTTTAGTTTTACCATTATCGAGGATGTCTTGTAACCGGGATGCCGAGCCTGATCGAATTGTCTTGGGAGAAGGAATATCCTTCGTTGACCGTGAGAGCTTGTGATGGGCTAAGTTGGGACACCCCTGCAGGGATTTGAACTTTCGAAAGGCGTGCCTGCGGTTATGGGCAGATGGGAATTTGTTAATGTCCGGTTGTAGATAACCTGAAACTTAACTTAATTAAAATGAATCAACCGCGTGTGTAACCGTGATGGTCTCTTCTCGGTGGAGTCCGGGAACTGAACACGGTGTTGGAGTAATGCTTGACGTAGGTTGTTCTAGGATCACTTCTTGATCATAGTTGTTCGTCCGTGCTTTTGCCTTCTCTTCTCTCTCTCATTTGCGTATGTTAGCCACCATATATGCTAGTCGCTTGCTGCAGCTCCACATCATACCTTTGCCTTACCTATAAGCTTAAATAGTCTTGATCGCGAGGGTGCGAGATTGCTGAGTCCCCGTGACTCACAGATTACTTCCAAACCAGATGCAGGGACCGACGATACCGTTCCAGATGACATGACCGAGCTCAAGTGGGAGTTCAATGAAGACTCTCGTCGTTACTATGTGTCTTTCCCAGATGATCAGTAGTGGTGCCCAGTTGGGGCGATCGGGGACTTTGTCGCATGTGGGGGTTGACCTTTATTTTGGTACTGTAGTCGGACCATGAGTGTATTGGATGATTGTAATGTTATTCATGTATTTGTGTGACGTGGCGAGTGTAAGCCAACTATGTATCCTTTTCCCCTTCTATTTATTTACATGGGTTGTTGTGAAGATTACCTTACTTGCGACATTGCTTTCAATGCGGTTATGCCTCTAAGTCGTGCTTCGACACGTAGGAGATATAGCCGCATCGAGGGTGTTACAATGCTATGCAACAACCAAATGCAACAAACAAGTGCAACAAACCAACTAATCTCCACACTACCGCTTTCTACCATTCACGCGGGCTAGGGCATCCTACAGCCAGACCTGCTCTGATACCAAGCTTGTGGCACCCCGCTCAAAGAAACTGGAACGCCCCGTATTCCAGCCCAGAGATCAAGGATAAGTCTTCTAGAATATGGCACTGCTTAGCATAGAACAAATCAGCTCTTTATTACAAGCTATATGGATACAAGGGGATTAAAGTGGCACGGTGACACTACGCCTGCCACGATTGCTCCATGCAAGCAGCAGAACAACACGATGTAGCGGAATAACTCTACCGGTGGAACAACGACGATGGTGATGAACTCCACTCCGCAGGGACTCTGGCTGGAACGCTTATCCTAGCTCGCAAACAAGGACTCCAGGGCAAACAAGGAAACAAATCCGGCATGACCTGCAAAATGGCATGACACGTCAGGTTAGTACATTGAATGTACTTGCAAGCTCATAGCAACCAAAGTAATCAAGACAGACAACAGCATGGCAATTACATGTTAACAAGGATTAACATGATACTATCAGAACAACATTGCATGAACAACCTAATACAGCTAGAGCAATACAAGCATGGCATGAACATATAAACACGATGGCACTATCATGCAACATGTTGACGTTATCATGCACCAACTTACTCTATTCGGGTTACCTCGTAACCAACACAGACATCACACGATCATCTCAGGATTCAATCAAGCTTGGTATTAACAATACCGTAGTAATCATTACATGACCACAAGGAGCTTGATCTTCACCCTTGACTCTCGCATAACACCACAAATATCCATCAACTCGGTATCCTCGATACCACAATGATCATCTCACGATCACGACCAAAAATATCCATCAACTCGGTATCCTCAGTACCACGGTGATCATCTCATGATCACAATCAGAAATATCCATCAACTTGGTATCCTCGATACCACGGTGATCATCTCACGATCACAACCAATCTCTTTCTCATCATCAAACCAGGGTTGTTATTAAGCAAGTTATTATTATTACTGTTGACCCACAGTGTGACCAACTACGAACTAGACCCTTATCCGTGGGTGCAACTATCGATAGATTTAATATACACTCTGCAGAGGTAGTGCCCTTTACCCACACCACAGAACCTATGGCCTCGCACTACCATTTGGGTGGACCAAGGGCGTTCCGACAAAACCTTCCTACTGCCATGACACTCTCCCGGCCACTCCGACCAACACCCCCTTAGGATTCAGTCCTGGGTGGCCCCGTGCCTACCAAAGGCATCACGACCACCGTCATGGCAAAACGGCCACCGTCATGGCAAAACGACCACCATCGTGGCCAAACAAAAACGTTCCCAAACGGGGACATGTGCACATAACCATACTCGGGCTCACAAGGCTTATGTCGTCCTACCTGGCCGAGGTAGCGCTCGCGCATAAGCTTCCCTCGTTGGAGGCATTGGCGAGAGGCACAACAATAGAGTCAGTTAGCACCTTCCCATAAAGGCAAGTGTGGTTGCATTGGTTAGCTCGATATGGTGGCACCATGACTCAACCAACAGTTGTTCAAGTTCAATTTAGTCTGGTTAAACTTGAATTCAATAGCTGAGCCATGATAAAATAACATGATGCAATTACAATGCATGAACATGATATCAACATGAGCATGAGGGTACAACATAACTATCCACCATATCAAAAATGAATCATATCAAACTGAGCATGGCATAATGACGAGCATGAATATCACAAGTACAACACTACTCATAGTATAACATGACCACTAACATCAATAACAAGTAGCATGCAATAACACATCAATAATATTACCGAGTAAGCACTTAACCCTCTAACCACAAGGAACAATGCATATCACCGGTACTCGGTAACCGACGTTAGTCATGCACCGAAGAGCATGACCAACCCAACATGTACTACTATCAACTATGGCAATATGAAAGTAATACTAGCAAGTAGAACATGATAACAGAGTGCAAGCAAACATATCATGACGGTAATCACCAATCCATAAGCATAACCGAAATAATGACAGCAGTAGCAAAACAAACATACAGTTATTAAAGGTTCAATTTGAAAACCAAAGCTACTGCATGGCTATCATGCAAATTGTGGTTGTGGCTAGCCTTGGGATGAAGAAGGCTCCAGGGAGAAGTGCGGTGAAGCCGCGGAAAGAATCGCCGGAAACAGTTCTCTCTTGGAGGGGGCTGTTTATGGGCAAGGGTAATAAGGTCATTTCCATTATGTCAAACCATAATGAAAGTGACACGAAAAGAATAGGCTCGACGAGACGAAGAAGTAGGCTTTGGATTCACCTCAATCGGAGTCTCGAGCAAAAAGTGGTAAAGGGTTTTCCGCTAGGGACTTGTTTGCAAAGAAAATATTCAGAAAGGTTCCCTGACAGCTTGGTGGGTCGCCCACTCCAGCAGAATACGTCTTTCCATGGGGAAAGCGTAAAATGTGGAATATTCTTCCACTTATCCACGCTGGTAGTGGTGGGGTCGGGGCTTGTCTTGCTGCCAGGCAGGGCCCACCTTATCCTTCTCTCTCCTCCTCCCTTCTCTTCTTCTTCCCTCCTCTTCCCCCGACAAGAACAAAGAGGGGGAGAGGTCGTGCGTCACCGGCGAGGCTCCCGGGCGGCTCCGGCCACCTCATGTGGCACTCCGCCCTTAGATAATCTCGTAGGGAAGAGCCACATCCAGTGGGCTGGGTCACGACCGTCGAGAAGGGACCAGGTGACGGCAGCTTGGACTCCGGCGAGATGATCTTCGGGTGGGGTTGGGCATTGCGGCCAGGGGCTACCAGAGGAGGATAAAAACAGCGGGAAGGCTCTAGGGGTGTGGTGGAGGTCTCTGGTGGTGGCCATGAGGAGGGGGAGGGCTCGGGTCGGCCGAATTTAGCCGGAGCACCGCGGCGGCCAAGGCGGGCAACCAAGGCGAGGAGAGGTTCCCGAGCTCAGGCTATTCGCTAGGCGGGACCAGAGGAGTGAGGGGAGGCGAGTGGTGAGCTCGGGAGGCTGCGAGGAGGGCTACTTATAGCCGGGGCGAGGGACACGAGCTCGGGTGCCACCGCTCACGCTCGGCCAAGGCTCTGGCGACACGCAGCGATCACGGGGAGGCACGGGAACCGATCAGAAGAGGTCGAGGGTGCAGGAGCAGCCAAGCGCCATTAATGCATGTCGGTTATAGCGTGTCTGTGGGCGCGCGGTGATGAGCACCGACGGAGGAGTGGATGGAGGCGGCAATGGCTCCTGGAGGATGGCGACGATGCGGGGAACACGCTGGGCAGGCCCGTGCTTGCTGAGACGCCGAGCAGAGGAAGGGCCCGAGCAAGTAGACGCTCTAGACGCGCGCACTACACACCAAAGCGGTGGTCACCGCGTGCACTGGTGCACACAGTGCTACAAGCTATGCCATACGATGGCTGCGGGTTAGTCCTTCCTGGGCCGGTTTCAATTGCGGAGGTAGCTCGGTTAAAGACTCTGTGGTTAAATAATAATTGAGCTCTGAAGTTTACTGCATCAAACTGAATCATTATGCAGTGATCAACAGAGTGAGGTTAAGAGGCAAACTAGATGTCAGGGGATTTTAGGTTAGGTAGGACTATAATCCTATCAATTATGAGATGATTGGGACCAGTATTTAATATAGTTGCTTAACAACCACATAAATTGGTCCAGAAACAAGAACAGGAAGAAGCACTCACATAGAGTGATGAATTGAGCTCAAAATGGGCATGGCAAGATTTTTTGGGCATATTATAGTGCCACAAAAATTTCATGCCATTTGGCCAAGCCAAAATGGTACTTCCTTCATACAGCACCTCTCGGGACAGAAAGTTAGGGAAAATCCTAAGGGAAAATGGCTAGATGAAATGAGACCAAATCTTGTGGAGATGAGTTTTATAGGTAGGAGAAGGCCTAGGAAAATTTTCAAACACAATGGAGCAAGATAAAATATACTTGCTTCACTAACTAAAAATTTGGACAAAACTAAAGAATCGATGCTCAGGTCACATGGATGGATTGCGCGAGTTGAATCTTGAGGAGGGCTTTGATTTGATAATATGAAGGACCATGCAAAATTTCAACCCATTTGGATCATCCTAGCTAGTACTTCCTTCACAACCAATTCCCTCAGACAAGAACTTTGAAAAATTGCTCAGGAATATCTACTAGGCAAATGGAGTTGAATTTTGGCATGAGGCAATTATATGGACATGAAAAGGTGTCCAAGAAGTTTGGGGTTAATTGGGAAACTATAAATGGCACTTGATTCACAATCTGCCATTTAGGACATAAGAGGAAAATAATTAATTGAGTATGATGAGGAACATGGCAAATAAAATATTTTGCCATAGTTGAGGAATATATGACCCAAACAATTTATGAGAATTATTTGGGAATTTTGGGAGTGATAGAAATATAGGTTGCTTCACAACCTAGGGTAAATTGGGTTATTCCTTTAATAGAAAAGGAATATTCCCAAGGAAAATAATATTGGGGTTTGGTCCAAGGTGGGAATGGCAAGGTCTAGGAATGGATATGGGGATGACAAGCCACTCTGGAAAGGAAGAAGAGGTCATCTTCTTTAGTTTCCAGTCCATAAAGCCACGGAGAAAGAAAAGTCAAGCAAAAACCTCAGAAAATCAAAAGAAAAAGAAAGGGCCAAAAATCAGGCTGTGACAGCAGCGGTGAGGTGGCGGACGGAGGAGGGTGGCTTTTGCGACTGGAGCAGAGAGGTTATGGCGACCTGGGATTTCGAATGGCAAAAAGGAGGCGATGGGAGCAGGACCTTGACTTAGGAATGCGCTTGTCCAAAATGTAGGGTGTGTTACAAAAGTAACCCCACCGATTTGAACTAGCGGCCCTTTTGGCTCAGGGTTAGAATGGGGATTTCGCATGTCGGGATTTGGCAGCTGGAGGGAGTTTTCACGCGCGTCGTAATTTCGGGATAGCAAGCCGCAGGTTGTGAAGGCGCGAGCTTTGGGAGCACGATATCTGAATTTTTGGGATATAACAAGGCGCGGGTTGAATTTTAGGGACAAGCCTAACGTGTAATATTGTACTTGTACGTGCCAAATCAATTCGCACTTCCCTCAACGAAAAAAATGAAAAAAAAACTATTCACACCACACAAAGAGAGAGTCTTGTCCCGTTTTACTATACAAATGCTATTCAAAGCTATGAATCCATGTTATGTCATTAAATTTTTTCGCTGGCTATATAATGCATGTAACCTACTCATACCAACATTTTAGTGCATTCCAAATGTCGATACTACCGCTGCAATTCGAACTAAATTTGAATTTGTTTCTCTATTTGAATAAAAACATACAATCATGATTGTTGCAAACTTCAACCATCATTCGTGCATTACCTTAACAACACACCACATGATTACTATGGAGATATATATGAACTATGTGTACTATATGAACTCAAATTCAATTTTTTGAATACACTTGATGTTGATTCCAAATAATAGTACATTTGATGTACTAAATAGATATTCATAATCTAAACCATGTTCCATACGTACACCGTGTTTATCGTACAAAGTATAGTGCCCCACCCCCTACATTATGACAAGTATTTAGCCCTGAGCTGCAAAAGCCACACATTATCCCAAATTATAATCAATGTTCTACATTATGATATCTTCTTCAAAGATCCGTATCCACTTTTTTATAATGAATTATGATCTTTGTTCGTCTTTTACACCTTCACGATCCTCTTCTCTTTGTAGCTAGCTAGCATTGACTTTCTATCGTGCATGCACACGCCCGCCCCCCTCTCACCGTCCCTCAGCATCCCCTCCATCATGCACATTTGTTATTTCTCTTTAGCTCATTCACGAACGGTGTGTCTAGGCCCCCCGGCTCCTTCTTTCCGGCACATAGAGGTCCATATACCTCTCTAGCCAAGTGTGCCTACCAAAAACACACACTTCCCCTCTTCTATTCTCACCGTCCATGCCCCCCTATGTCCAATATGGTTCCACACAGGTGCACACTCTGGCCCCTCTTTTCATCGATCTCATACTTGCACAGTCCTCCCCCTCGACATAGTAGGCCTCTCGCACCACCTCCTAGCCACACCCCTCTCCCCCTGTTTGTCTCTCTGGACCTTATTTGCTTCTAACAAATTCATGCATGTATACGTACCGATCTCCCTATTTATAGCTAGGTTGACTATAATTATTTTTCCCCATGCACCGATAGACTTGCCTCACTAGTTATGTCTCTCCCTTTCTCAGACACACGACGATTGATCTTCCTATGTAGCTACGTCTTCTTACCACAACCATATCGTCCCCCTCATCATCCTTGCATACCTCCCGACCCGTCTCTCACACGCATGTGCATAGATAGGCAGACATCCCCGACTCTCTCTTATTGATATTGCACTTGTACCCTCCATTTGTCTAGCAGGCTTCTCCCACCATTTGTGAGAAGCAACTCCACCACCAACCCTCTGACACTCTACCTTTGTATTTCTCCCAACCTTATTCCTCTGCTACACATATGCATGTATGTCGATCGATCTCCCTCAATACATAGCTAGGTTTCTCTCCTTCTCCACACATATACTAGTCGATCTACCCCTCTATAGTTAGGTCTCTGACCCCTCCCCCCCCCCACACCGATAGTCGAACATTGTAGGTAGGTATCCATGCCACAGAGAAAAACTACACCTCTGCCCTCTCATATTCCAGTAGGCCAGCCGCCCTGTATCTTTGACGTGGCCAAACACAAATTTGATGGCCTCTTTATCGATCGCACACCCACACACTTCATCCCTATTTTCGATTCTATAGATATCTCACACCGATGATCCCTCCACTCTCTTCTCGTGGATCGCTCCCTCTATATATGATATATCTATGATTCTGTTTCACACACATTGCATATGTTATGTTTTTTTGTTTGAGATATCATCGATACATTGCCTCTGTTTTGCACAAACCATCTCTCTCTCACACCCACCCACATACGTACCTACACCTAAAGAAGAGGTGCACGCATGACGCACGTACTCAAGTCTCATTCTCGGCCACACCCGCATGGGAACACGGTGGAGTTCATTTCTGTACGAAAAGGCTACCCACGTGATAATTCGACGCAAGTAGCGGTTGTTTACTCGAAGAAGGGTCGTGTACCACGTGTAGACGAAACAAAGTTTGAATTGACATGTTATTATTAACTAAAGTTATATTCCTTAATGGCACGTATAGAATATAATATGATTGTTGTCGGGAAAAAAGAAAAATCTGCTCCACTATATACAATGGAGCCTGCCTGTCGGGGTTTGTCTCTCGTCACACCATCTCACACAAGGCGGCAGTGGCCTCTCTCTCTCACCATTGGTCACTGATCCAGCCGCATCATGTCGTCGGCAGAAAGGGAGGATGTGCCTCGTTTCTCCATTCAACGGCGTTGAGGCAGCACGTCCCGAACTGCGGTACCCGCCGTTCTCTCTGACCAAGATCTTGTGTGGTAGGGCCTTCGCCACTTGCTCGATGCCGCATTATGGGCAGATCCCGGCTACCGGCGCCTTACATCCTAACGACCCCCAGGTACAGCTTCCTCCGGCCTAGCTCCACTGCCCATCTTCCCACATTGCTGCATGTGGAAAATCCTGCATGTGGATCTTCTTTAGTTGTTTGCTTAAAACATATCTTGGCCAACGTACTTTCCATCTTGCAATCTCGTCCTCAAACCATGTTTGATAAACCACCATGCTGCTATCTTTCCCTTATTACATGGAATATGCTTATTTTTTGTCGGCGTATGTGTCTTCAACTCGTGTTATTGGGCAGTAATTGTTTCCTTTCTACCTCCTTTTGCAAACAGGGCTATCCATTTCACCTCGTTGCTATTGCGACCTTTTGGTGAACTGTACAAATCACATTTTTCTTAAGAGTGTTTTGTGTAGTTCCGCCAAAATGTCACACGGGCAACATTTTTACATTTCTGTGGAACTGCACAAAGGGAGATTGGTTTTGCTATCCCCCTCATACAACTCCGTGCCTAATCTTCTCCAACAAGTAGTTAGTCCTAAAGAGAGATCGGAGAGGTGATCGGCTTCTATTTGTGTGTGTTATGTTTCATCATCTAGTTCCACTATTATTGTAATCACACTGACTGAATATCTTTGCAAACAGGGATGATCAGCTCGATTTTAGTGGAGTTGCACAAAATGATCGGATTGTGATGTCCTCCATACACCTCTTTTTTGGCTACAGAGCTGGGTGAAACTAGCTGCCAACCAATGAACATTGTGCCCAAGAAATGGAGCCATGCCTACGAACATCATCGATCAATTATATATTTTTCTTTATTTGTACACCTTCTCACAACTTTATCTTCAATTGTGATGTGAATATTGGTGCTGATCTGTGAACCATTACGATGCATTAGCAGCCATGGTAGTTTCATTTGTATTTGATGGAATGTTGTAACAAGAAAATCTTGAGGCAAGAGGACACATGAATCCTAACTTGAAACCTTTTTTTTCCCGGGGAACCAAAGTTGAAACCTCCATAGGATCACAATACAATTTCATTAAAATTATGCGTACATATAAACAAATCCTGAAGGATTGATAGCAATGCCAGAAACAATTCAACTTCGTTTCGCCGACATGTGGGACATCCTTCATTGGGCTCCACCTGCCATGCATCGATATTGCGTGCACAAGTGCAGGGAAAGATTCACCCCGGTCATTGCGCCGTAGTAGTAATAACTAGTCAATAGTCAAATCATAGAGCCCCACCTTCACCACAGTAAGTTGCTTGGACGAATCAACTGTCATTTCTCTATTCGTTGAATCCATTGGTACTCCAATATTCCTAGAGTAATAAGTTGCTCGGGCGAAGCAACCATCACTTCACCTTTCCCACATTAATTACTACCTCCTTTTTATTCTAGAAACAACCACACACGAATATTGGACGGTAGCAGGACAAGAACTGAATCAAAAATCGAAACCAACCAATGAACTACTACTAATGGTGAGCGTTTGCTAGTATCATGTACTCTGTCTATCCATGTATATAGGGCTTAATTCGTTTTCCGAGACTACCTTTGGCCCTGTTTGGATCCATGGGTTAGAGTTAGTTTGAGCTAGTTGGGGCTCAAATAGCCTTAAAGTATCCAAACATGAGGGTTAAATTGGAGCAAGTTGCACCAAACCCACCAAAAAAACTATCCCACCCAAGAGGTTCTAATTGGAGATAGTTCTCATTGGGCCCACTAAAAAATCACTTTTCTCTCTCTATCCCGCCAGCCAAGTGGTGCTAATTGGGTCGAGTTATCATGGGGCCCACTGAAAAATCACTTTTCTCTATCCATCAAGTGCATTTATTGTCAATCTAACCCTATCATCCAAACACCTCTTTGGCTACAGTTAGTTCGGGGTTAGGGGCTGTTTGGTTTGAGATTATGATATGTTTGGTTTGTGACAAACTTTGCCAAAGATTGCCACATCTAAGGTTAGGAAAGTTTGACCAACTTAGGCAAGTGTGTAAGTGCATCTAGTGCCCCTTAGTGATTTTGGTGTATTGAAGACTTATAGGTTAAGGGACTGATGCGTTTGTGAGTGTACATAGATCTATAAGTATATGAGGATTTTGATATTTACAGAGAAAGTCGACCCCTAAAAATGAAGTTCTTCGACATAAGACTTTGGATTTCTGAAGAATTTCTGAAGACTTTGAAAGTGAAGAAATTGGGGTAATCCTGAAGACTTGGTATTCATTCGAGGAACATGAAGCATGAAGACTTTTGTTTTCGTAGTTTCATTTTCTATTTCTTGAGTCATAGGAAACACCGTACTGTTAAAGGGGGTCGAGGAAATACTAAGGAAAGTTTTCCAAGTGATGCTCAACTCAAAATCCTACACCTACCAATCCCTTCGAGCGAAACCATTGGAAATCTCATACAGTTCAATCAATTTCTTCAGTGACAGAGACGAAGTTCTTCTGGTCTCTGAGGAATTCGATCTTACTGAGGAGTTAGGAATTTGCGAGTGCGGATTGCCTACACAGTGAGGTACATGATAGCCCTGAGGAATTTGATACTCAAAATTCCGACCGTTGTTGTGCTATGCGCCAACTGTCCCAAAATATCTACCCACCTAACGGTCATATCATTGAAGGGCATTTATCTCTTATCATGCCGGGCTGCTCCCTAGGCTATAAATAGCCGCCCCCTACAACCACTAGCTGGTTGGCTGCTCCAAGAGAAACTGACACTTGTCATCTGAGAGCATCCCATCCTCCGAGGACTTTCAGTGAAAATCATCAAGTGAGGAAAACCCAAACTCAAACTGTCAGTGTACAAAAATTGGGGCGCATCTTTGTACCCCTTTTTCCAGTGCACGGGCAGTCAAAGCTGCGCCCACGGCCACAGCAAGAGAACGAGGGAGTTGAGCCAAGGTAAGATCGAAGCCCAAGACAATCAAGGCAACGCCAAGGCCAAGACCACAAAGAGCAGAGGGACGAAGCAAGTTCCCCGGCAAGACCCTTGCCGAGTGGCCTCAGCTACCTTGGCAAGACTCTTGCCGGGACAGCTCGCCCCGCACCAACAGAGCGAGCCACCCATGAGCCCACGGCCCCCAGTGCCATCATTAGCGTGGGGCCAGGGCTCGGGAAGGCACCCCTGTGGTGGGATGTAGATCTTTGTGAAGACATATTCAAGATCAGATTAGAAGATGACGATTCTTGGCAAGATCCTTGCCAAGGAAGGCTACCAGACCCCCGGCAAGATCCTTGCCGGGGACGACAACATGCCACGGTGAGAGCCTTGCCGGGCCAGCCGGCACGGCCCTCGCCAAAGACGCTAGCAAGGCCACCGCCAAGCCCACCCCAAGCCCACGTCAACCACGCTTCCACCGCCGTTCACATGCAGCTGCCAGCCCAACCAGCTGGGCAGGCACCTGCGTGGCAACATGCAGCTCCCAGCCCAACTCATCAAGGGCCCGCATGGCGGCATGCAGATCTTCGTGAAGGCTCCACCACCGCGCCAACTCAGCTGCATGCCTGCCTACATGGCACCGCACGCATCCCTGGCCGAGGCACGTGTCGAAGCGAGGAGGAGCGGCGACGGACGGGACGGGCCTCGCCCCCGTCCCCGATAAAGAAAAAGCACACCTAAGCGATGCATTAAATGCACCTTGTCCTGTAATACGAGGGATAACCTCGTGCCACTATAGACCTTTCCACCTCCTGTGTGCCACTGTGGCAACCCCTTTTTCCTATAAAAGGAGGCCCGAGGTGACGAGGAGGGGGATTCGGCTCTCTCGAACCACACGCTGACCACAGCTAGTTTGAGAGCTCAAGAACTCTCAGAAATACACCCACCAAAGCAGGACTAGGGTTTTACGCATCCTCGCGGCCCGAACCTGGGTAAACGATCCTTGTGCTGTCTACTAGCCCTGCTCTCCTCACAACCCTGCGGCCCGGCAACCATAGTAGGGATTCTTGTGATCCCATAGGTGTCGTTCCACACCGACATCTTTGGCGCGCCAGGTAGGGGCACAATTGTGAGAATCTGGTCTAGTAGTTAGCCTAGCAGTTCTTCGTCGCCATGGCCCCTAAGAAGAGGACGGCCATGGCGGTCGATTCGTTGGGAGCCGAACAACCCGTGCTGGTGCGGACGAGCAGCGGACCGATTGCAGACAGGACCCGGGCCGCGGCCCACGAGCACCAGCATTGCCCTGGAAGTCGGAGCCTGGCGAGCGGCGTCGTTCGCGCACCAGACGACCAACTACACGTCGCCGGATCCAAGGACGGAGCTGGGCCCCTTGCAGGCGGCGCGGGGCCCTCCAGGGGCGTCATTGTGCCGACTCCGGGCGGCGCGGCGACCTCCAGGGAGCCTACACCGGCGACCATCGTGCGTTCTTCCCATGGTGTGCGTGCCGAGCAGCGTCACCACGATGGTGACCCTGGGCTCCGCCGTGGGAAGAGCCCTATGCGTCATCGGCAAGATGAGGGGGTTCAGCACGCTCGCCGAAGCGCTGGTGAAAATGGCACGCAACCGCTGGGTCATGACGGAGCTCCTTCTAACGTAGTTAGAAGTCAAAGCGCGCCGCGATCCACGCAGCTATCGCTACCGCCCACGCCAGCGGAAGCTTTGGCACACGCACAGCTGCTCCTCGACTTCCCTCCTGCTCCGGAGGAGATCGAAGAGTGGAGGGCCACCATCCGGAGCCTCGTCGCCATCGCAAACAAAGATGATCCGCGACCGGTGGGGCCCTCGGGCCGGCGCTCCACTGAGCCACCACATGCTGGCGCTGGGAGGACCGGGGGAGCTGCATCCACGGTGCACTCTGCTCCTCCTCGAAAGCCACCGCGGGCGTCGGCCCGCCGCGACGACGGTTGTGATAACATCTCCATAGCGTCGTCTGACCCGCGGACCCTCCGCGACTAGCACCAGGTCCTTCGGGAGCGAGCTCACAAAGACGCTCGAACCATCATCGAGCGCCGATGCGAAACGTGCTGCCAGTCGGACAAGCGGGCGGGACCCGCTATGAACCACCCTGAACCCGGGGGCGCCGGCGGCCTACCTTACGAGGTGGGCTGCCCGGCTTTTACCCGTGAGCTGCGGCAGTTCCAGTAGCCGTCCCACCACACGTTCAAGCCCGACGTCAACGAGAAGTACGCCAGCAAGACCCATCCGTCCGTGTTCCTCAACATCTACACCATCGGATGCAGGACGTTGGGGCTCGCGATGACAAGGTGCTTGCCAACTATTTCCCGCTGGCGCTCAAGCCTAATGTGATGTCTTGGTTGATGCACTTGCCGGTGGATTCCATTTCTTCCTGGTCAGATCTGTGCCATGAGTTCGTTGGTGCCTTGACAGGAGGCCACCAAGCTCATGGCGAGGCCAGTGATCTGCATATCATTCCCCAGAAGGAAGGGGAGACCCTGCGCAAGTACATCCAAAGATTCAGCTGGGTGCAGTACAACATCCCCGACGTTCATCCCGCCGCTATGATTAGCGCGTTCCACCAGAACGTACGCAATCGCAAGATGCGCGAGGAGCTGGCGATGACCAAGGTTAAGGATCTGGCTGAGCTCTACGTTCTGGCCGATAGGTGCGCCCGGGCTGAAGAGGGAAGGAAGTACCCCGGCGAAGACGCCGGCGCGGAAACCGACTCTACTGATGAAGATGTTGCCACCCCGACGAAGATGAGCCGGTGTCGCAATAGGAAATGCAAAGGCAAGGTCGTGCTTGCCATTGAGGGAACTGATGATACCGGTGCCGGCAAGAAGGTCAAGGCAGACGCCCCCGGCAAGAAGATTGCCGGGTGCGCCTCCTGCCGGGCCCTGGCATCTAGGGCCACGACCTCCAGAACTACCGACAAGTCGAGCTGCTTGCTGAGAAGCAAAAGGCTGAGTACGAAAGGCGGGACAAGGAGAAGGACCAGGACGGTGCTGAGGGATCCGGCAAGAAGCGTGGCGGCCAAGGAGGCCGCCCCGACAAGGACAACCAGCAAGAGAGGCCCGCCCGGGGCCGCAACAAGAAACAAGAAGACGATGATCACGACGAGGACGACGAGTCTGGTGAGCAAATCCAGAAGGCTACAGAGGCCATTTGCGTCGATGGCGGTGCCTTGCTGCATAACTCTCACTGCTAGCTCAAGCAGTGGGCGCGTGAGATTACAACAGCAGAGCCGTCATTCAACGCTCAAAAGCCGCTGAAGTGGTCTAGCACGTCCCTCATCTTTGACGCTGAGGACCACCCTGACCGCACTACCGCGGTCGGGTGTTTGCCATTGTTGGTCTGGCCAACAATACGCAACCTCAGGGTGAACAAGATGTTGGTTGATGGTGGGGCCGGCCTGAACCTGATCTCGCTTGTCGTGATCAAAAGGTTACAAATCCCTGATGTAGACCTCGAGAAAACGGGCACGTTTCAAGGGGTCAATCCAGGGAGGAGCCAGCCGAAGGGAAAGGTCAGACTGCCCATGACATTTGGAGGAGAGTTGAACTACAGGATGGAGAGGATCGTCTTCGACGTGGCCGAGATCCCCTTGCCCTACAACGGGATCCTCGGTCGCTCGACATTGGCCAAGTTCATGTCAGCGTCACACTACGCCTACAACATGTTAAATATGCCCGGGCCGTTGACCATCATCTCAGTCCCCTCCGACAAGAAGGACGCGCTGATCTGCGCCGACCAACTCTATCGGGAAGCAGTTGCAGCAGCTGCCGTCAAGGCACCTGCTCCTGCCACTAATGGCCCAGGAGGGAAAAAGGAGCCCGGCAAGACCTCTTGCACCCACTTCGGCAAGCGAACCTCCTTGGAGTGTTGTGGTACCGTTGAGGACGTGCCAGAGAGCCCTACCGACAAGAGAAATAGATCTAGAGCCGAGCCGCCATAGACCAAGAAGGTGCCCGTCGGGGAGGATGGCATGGGAGGGGCCTTCATCATAGGCTCCACCCTCGACAGCAAATAGGAAGGCGCGCTCATCACCTTCCTGCGGGAAAATGTCAACGTGTTTGCATGGCAAGCGTCCGACATCCCCGGTGTTCCCAGGGAGGTGATTGAGCACAACCTAGATGTCTGCCCCCACGCGCGGCTCATCAAGAAGAAGGTCAGAAAATAGGCTCTGGAAAGCTAGGAGTTCATCGCAAAGGAGATCAGGAAGTTGGAAGCGACAGGTTTGGTGAGAGGGGTGCTCCACCCGACGTGGTTGGCCAATCCAGTAGTGGTGCGCAAGGCGAATGGGAAGTGGAGGCTGTGTATTGATTACACAGATATTAATAAGGCTTGCCCTAAGGACCCCTTCCCGTTGACGCGCATCGACCAGATTGTTGACTCCATGGCTAGGTGTGATCTGTTATCATTCCTCGACGCCTACTCAGGCTACCACCAAATCTTCATGACAAGAGAGGATGAAGAGAAGACGGCATTCATCACCCCATGTGGTACGTATTGCTTTTTAGGGATGCCTTTCGGGTTGAAGAGTGCCGGCTCAACGTTCGCAAGAGCAGTCCAAATTGGCTTTGAACCTCAGCTCCATAGAAATATGGAGGCCTACATGGATGACATAGTGGTCAAAACCAAGGACGGGCCAACTCTTGTGCAAGATCTGGAAGATACATTTGCTAACCTGTGCAAGATCAACCTCAAGCTGAACCCTGAGAAGTGCGTCTTCGGTGTTCCGTCCGACAAGCTTCTCGGATTCTTTGTGTTGCAGTGTGGGATCGAGGTAAACCCAGACAAGATCAAGGCACCCAAGCAGATCAAGGATGTGCATCGGCTCACAGGCTCTATTGTCGCCATGAGCCGGTTCATCTCCAAGTCCGCCGAGCGCGCCCTTCCCTTCTTCAAAATCTTGAAGAAGGCAGGCCCAATAGAGTGGACACCAGAAGCCGAGGCAGCACTACAGGATCTGAAGAAATACCTTTCCTCCATGCCGATACTGGTTGCGCCTAAACCACAAGAGCCGTTGCTGCTGTATCTGGCGGCGACGAATCAGGTGGTCAGCGCCACACTGGTGGCACAAAGGGAGGTCGGCGAGCAGGCGGCAATGGCGGCAGAACCAGTGGATGGCAAGCTGAAGATTCCCCCGACAGGGCCTGGTGCCGACAAGGCGCGTCCCACGGCGGAGTCTGGTGCCACCAAGGCAATGCCCGCGCAGTCGAGTGAAGTGGTGCCAAAGAAGAAGATGCAGCACCCGATTTACTTTGTCAGCTCCCTCTTGCAGGGGGCTAGGTCGAGGTATTCCGGCGTGCAAAAATTGCTCTTCGGCCTCCTTATGGCCTCGAGGAAGCTGCGTCACTACTTCCAGGCCCACGAGATCACTATCGTCACGCGCCTCCCGTTGCAACGGATGCTGCACAACCCAGACGCAACCGGAAGGATTGTGGAATGGGCCTTGGAGCTGTCAAGTTTCGGTTTAAATTTGAAAGTACCTCGACAATTCAGAGCAGAGTCTTGGCGGAATTCATCGCAGAATGGACCTCGACGCCTGACGAAGAAATCCAGGAGACCACTCTCCCCGGCAAGGAAGCAGACCATGACTGGATCATGCACTTTCATGGGGCTTTCTCGCTGCAAGGCACCGGTGCCGGTGTGCTACTCATCGCACCCACCGAAGAAGACCTCAAGTACGTGATCCATATGCACTTCCCCAGGGAGATGTCCACCAACAACACCGCCGAGTATGAGGGATTGCTTGCTGGTCTCAGGATCGTGACAGACCTCAGGGTTAAGAAGCTCATCATCAGGGGCGACTCGCAGCTCGTTGTCAGGCAGGTCAAGAAGGATTATCAGAGCCCATTGATGGAAGCCTACGTAGGTGAGGTGAGGAAGATGGAGGAACGCTTTGACAGTATGCAGGCGGAGCACGTCCCCCGAGCGGAGAACGACATCGCCGATTACCTGTCAAAGCGTGCCGCATTCAAGCTACCTATGGAACCAAGTACCTTTTTGCTCCGGTTAACTCAACCATCTGTCGAACCATCAGCGGGGCAGAACAAGCGGAGGAAATCAGGTCCCGACAAGTACTTTCCTACCGAGCCCCCTGGGGCTGACGGCAAGGGTGCTGCCATGGACATGGACAGCAGATGTCCATGGCAGCACCCGTGCCGTCCCAGAGCCTCCTTCCCTGTTGACCGCGCCCATCACCGCAAAGAGCGACTGGCTCCGACAGGGCGTCAAGCCCTGGCCGTAGAGACAGCCGCTCTCATGGCGAAAGAAATGCCTTTAGTCCTTGCAGTCGAGCCCCAGTATCCGGCATGGGCGCAACATACTGTCCACTTCCTCCAAACAGGGGAGCTTCCTGAGGAGCAGGAAGAAGCAGAGAAAGTAGCCCGTCGGTCCACCCTGTACCAGTTCGTCGATGACGTCCTGTACCGGAGGATGCCAAACGATGTGAAACTCAAGTCCATCCCCTGAGAGGAAGGACTAGAGCTGTTGGCGGAGAGACATGGAGGCATATGTGGCTCCCACATAGGGTCAAGGGCCCTTGCCGGGAAGGCATTCCGGCAAGGTTTCTTCTGGCCCACCGCCCTCTAGGATGCGATGACGCTAGTAACCAAGTGTGAAGCATGCCAGTTCCATTCAAAGAAGCTTCATCAGCCGGCTCAAGCCCTTCAAACAATCCCTCTCTCTTGGCCATTCTTGGTCTGGGGGCTCGATATACTGGGCCCTTTCCCCCGCGCTGTCGGGGGCTTTGAGTACTTGTACGTTGCAATCGTCAAGTTCACAAAGTGGCCAGAAGTGGAAGCAGTGAGGAAGGTGACTGCTCAGTCAGCCATCAAGTTCTTCAAAGGACTGGTCTACCATTTTGGTGTGCCAAACAGAGTCATCACCGACAACGGCACGTAGTTCACAAGCCACACCTTCATGCAGTACATCCAAGACCTCGGCAGCAAGGTCTGTTTTGCTTCCGTGGCACATCCATGGAGCAACGACCAAGTAGAGGGGGAAAATGCTGAAGTGTTGCGAGGCTTGAGAATGAAGACCTTTGACAAGCTGCACAAGAGTGGAAGGCGCTGGATTGATGAGTTGCCGGCGGTTCTTTGGTCGATCAATACGACACCAAATCGAGCCACCGGCCAGACACCTTTTGCCCAGGTATATGGGGTAGAATTAGTTCTCCCCGTGGAACTCATATACGGGTCACCTCGAGTGCTTGCTTATGATGATCTTGAGAAAGAGCCGTTGCGCCAAGATGAGGTGACGCTCCTTGAGGAAGATCATCTTCGGGCGGTTGTGAGAGCGGAACGCTACTAGCCAGCCTTGCGCCGCTATCATAGCCGCAAGGTTCATGCCCGAAGCCTTGAGGAAGGCGACCTTGTTCTTCGACGCGTTCAGTGGGCCAAGAATTCCAACAAGCTGACTCCGAAGTGGGAAGGCCCTTTTCGGGTAATGCGAGTCACCAGGCCTGGCGCAATCCGTCTGGAGACTGAAGATGTCGTCCCAGTGAGCAACTCCTGGAACATCGAGCATCTTCACAAGTTTTACCCATAAGGCGCGGCTTGCCGTCCCAGCAAGCCACCTTTTGTACAAGCTTTGCCGAGAAGGCATGTGACCCTTTGTACAAAGCCAGGCGTAGACCCTGAGCATAAATAAATGAAGCGTTGGCGCCCTAAGTTATAGCATGCATGCTAGGTCGAGTCTCTTCCTTGGTTAGGGTTGATAGTGCTTAGCGGCGACTAACCCCTAGCCTAGAGGTCGAGTGTGCGTCTGTTTGTTCCTTTTTTGTCCTCCTTTGGTTCGCAGGGCACATGAGCACTTCTGCTGAGCTACAAGGAAAGAAGGAAACGGACCGGCGCCCCGACCCCGGCAAGCCAGAGTTGCCGGGGGCCACAAGCACAAGGATGCAACCGCGACAAGATGAGATTGCCAAGGGCTGCATATCCAGATAAGTCTTTTATGCTCTGTCATGCATTTCGGAACCGGACTGGGGCATGTGAAACCTCGTTTTTATCTCTAGGTTGTTGCGCTCCGCTTTTGCCTATACCTAGGGATTATTTCCTGGGTCCAGATTTGGTCATAGCCGCGGCGGCAAGGAGGTGGCACGAGGAGCCTAAAGCCCACTTCATCCCTGCCTCTGCCAAGAGCGCGAGAACGGTCGAGTGGAGTGGGGGGTGGCAAGGCCTATTGCCGGGCGAAAAACGTTTATCTTAAAACAATAACAAGGATTCGCTCCTTGTCGCGGGATTTACCCATGAATGAAAAACCCGGCAAGCATCCCTTTTTCATTAAAAACATCCCATACAGGTATAGTTCGTGCGAGATGAAAAACATGAGCAAGGGGATTACAAGTTTTAAATTTAACAAAGGCCCGCAGGCTTACAAACTAAAAAAGAGATAAGATGCCCGTAATCCCTTTCTTGTCCCTCTCCTCAGGAGGCAGGTGAAGGAGGCGAAAGGGAAAAAGGGGCACCTAGGCAAGCTACGAGCAGCAAAAAGCACCAAGAGAACATCTCAGTGGCCACCCATGGGCGGGTCGGTGATGACGGTGCCGGGAAAGGAGCTGGAAGACGAGGCGGCAGGACCAGCAATACGCGATGAAGGCGTCGGTGACCACGTACTCTGAGTTGACGGCCTTGCCGCCCGCCCTCTTCCTCTTCCGTAGCCTCCAGACGCCAGCCACCCAAGGAGACAGCCCCGAGAAGTTCAAGGAGCTGGCCCTGCGCCCGGCTAGCTTCTGCCGGAGGAGGGGCCAGGTGCAGATGCTGTTGCTGCCCCACCTTCCCAGGCGTGGGGCGTCCGACGCCTAGTCGGACTCGTCCCCGCTGTCCTCCTCGTCGCTCTCGCTCAAGGAGGAGCTTCCAACATTAGAATCTCCATCAGAGGAGCTCTCCACGCAGCATTTCAGACGAGTTCCAAACTCTCCGAAGACCTTGACGGAGAGCAGGCCGTCCTCCATTAACTTGAAGTAGAGGACAAGCCCCGCCGTCAGGCTGTGGATGTGGGCAAACATCTTCCATCGATGGCGGAGATACATAACTCGAGGACCTGGGAAGTCGACGTTGACCCGCGTGTCCCTGTTCCCGTAGCCCCTCATGTGCAACCTGACGGTCTGGGGCGGGGCACGCTCCATCACCCGAGCGAACGGAGTGGGGAGACGAAGACGACAACGTGGGGGCTGGTGGAGCCTGATGAAGCACTCGCAAGGCTGGTCTTCAACGTGGCCCTCCATCGGGAAGGGCATCGTTGGCAGAGGCGAGGCCGGCGCGTTACCCCGTCCTCCTCTTCCCAGAGCGCTACGGCCTCTGCCCCAGCCTCGCCCATGGCCTCGCCCCCTCCCCCTTCCCCTCGCGGTCGGTTCAACCACCACGGGTTCAGAAGGGGGAGGGACACGCTGTCGAGCGGCGACCCTCGCCGCCACCATCGAAGGACCAGGATTCCCTTTCTCCATGGCGGGTGAGAGGAAGAAGCAGAAGAAAAGGGAGATAGAATATTGAAGAATGCGGGGTGCCATTTCCCCCCTTCCTCCTCTTTATGAAGGAACGGGGTTGAGGCTCGGCCGCCCCGCTCGGCCAATCCAGACACCGGAGAGGCGGGGACTCAGGACTGACCCGCCGCCCAACCAGCGGCGGCCCGGTTGCTCGCCTCCATAGTTTGCCACCACAAGTGCATGAAAGACGCGTGGCAGACGTGCAGAACTAAGGGGATGGGTGAGGCGACCTCTCCCCACCCCGTGATCGTGGGGAGTGGATGCCTTGAAGACCGCACCCCGACCCCGCTCAGTAAATGAGCCACGCCTCCGCGCCTCCCTCTTTTTACGGGGAAGACGCGAGCCGCCTCTTTACTGCGATGTGACGCATGCCTGTGGAAACCGCCCCACGCATGCCGCCCACGTCACGCACACCCCTCCATGCCACGCCACACGCGCTGGTCGTGGGAGGCGGAGCGCGCGAAGAATCCTACCACGGTAAAAACCACCCGACCTGCCTGCGCACCGTTTTGGGCCTGGCCCAACAACGTGTTGCGCTTATGTGTGGCCCAGGCCCAGGGGCTCCTGTCGGTGTACAAAAATAGGGGAGCATCTTTGTACCCCTTTTTCCCGTGCACGGGCAGTCAGAGCCCCGCCCACGGCCACACCAAGCAGAACGAGGGAGGTGAGCCAAGGTAAGATCGAAGCCAAGAGAATTAAAACAACGCCAAGGACAAGACCACAAAGAGCAGAGGGACGAAGCAAGTTCCCCCGGCAAGACCCTTGCCGGGTGGCCTCAGCAGCCCCAGCAAGACTCTTGCCGGGACAGCTCGCCCTGCACCAACAGAGCGAGCCACCCTTGAGCCCACGACCGCCAGTGCCATCATCAGCGTGGGGCCAGGGCTCGGGAAGGCACCCCTGTGGTGGCATGTAGATCTTTGTGAAGACATATTCAAGATCAGATTAGAAGATGACGATTCTCGGCAAGATCCTTGCCAAGGAAGGCTACCAGACCCTTGGCAAGATCCTTGCCACGGACGACAACACGCCACAGCGAGACCCTTGCTGGGCCACCCGGCAAGGCCCTCCCCAAAGATGTCGGCAAGGCCACCGCCAAGCCCACATCAACCAAGCTTCCACCGCCGTTCACATGCAGCTGCCAGCCTAACCAGCTGGGCGGGCACCTGCGTGGCAACATGCAGCTCCCAGGCCAACTCATCAACACTACTAGGAAAAAGCCTAGTAGTAGCGCGGGTTAAAATCTAGTCGTAGCGCGGGTGCCTGCGCTACTACTACGATGCTACAGCTAACTAGTAGTAGTAGCGCGGTGCATCCCGCGCTACTACTACTAACTATTTGTAGCGCGTGTCTCTGACCCGCGCTACTACTATTAATTTGAAAAACCAAAAAAAAATCTCGACCCCGTGCGTGCTGTCAATGGTGTCAATGGTTCGTTCGACGGCGCCGACATCCATGGCGACGGGGCGGCGGCCGGCTGCCACACGCACGTTGGCCGGGAGCAGGGAGATCTCGGCCATGATGCGCGCCTCGTGGAGGCCACGGAGGCCATCCCGGCATTGGCCGGGAGCTGGAGGACCTGGATCTTGGCGTCGTGCGTGGGGAGCAGCACCTCGCGGCAGCCCTCGTGCTGTCGGAGGAGGAGGGGGATGGGTCAGCTAGGGTTCCGGATCGAATCGGAGAGGGGGGAAGGAGGAGGAGGAGAGCTGACCTGGAGCGAGAAGAAGACGGCGAAGGCGGTGAGGAGGAGGATGCCGAGGTCGTGCTTCCGCATCTTGGCGGCGGCGAGGAGCTCCGGCGACCTCCCACCGGAGGGATTTCGGAGAGGGAGGGAGGAAGAAAGTAGAGTGTACCAGCGGCGGCCACCGCTGGAGTACGAGGGAGAGAGGAGGAAATTGAGAGAGGGGAAAAGTGAGGGAGAGAGGAGGGATTCGGCCGAGTATATGGGGATTTCACCTACCTCGTACTTAGTAGTAGCGAGGGGTATAAAACCGTGCTACTACTATCAACTTAGTAGTAGCGCGGGTTTGTACCCCTCGCTACTACTATGGCATGTCCCGGGAGGGCACGGTAGAGACCGCTTAGTAGTAGCGCGGGTTAAAAACCAGCGCTAATAGTATCAACTTAGTAGTAGCAAGGGGTAAAAACCCACGCTGCTAGTAAGTAGCAGCAGCGAGGGTTATAAAACCACCCTACTAGTAAGCGTCTGCCTATAAGCTTTTCCCTAGTAGTGCAAGCGCCCGCATGGCGGCATGCAGATCTTCATGAAGGCTCCACTACCGTGCCAACTTAGCTGCCTGCCTGCCTACATGGCACCGCATGCATCCCTGGCCGAGGCGCGTGTCGAAGCGAGGAGGAGCGGCGACGGACGGGACGGGCCTCGCCCCCATCCCCGATAAAGCAAGAGGACACCTAAGCGATGCATTAAATGCACCTTGTCCTGTAATACAAGGGATAACCTCGTGCCACTGTAGACCTTTCCACCTCCTGTGTGCCACTGTGACATCCCCTTTTTCCTATAAAAGGAGGCCCAAGGCGACGAGGAGGGGGATTCGGCTCTCTCAAACCACACGCTGACCACAGCTAGTTCGAGAGCCCAAGAACTCTCAGAAATACACCCACCAAAGCAGGACTAGGGTTTTACGCATCCTCACGGTCCGAACCTGGGTAAACGATCCTTGTGCTGTATACTAGCCCTGCTATCCTCGCAACCCTGCGCCCTGGCAACCATAGTAGGGATTCTTGTGATCCCATAGGTGTCGTTCCACACCGACACAAACACCTACAAACCCAAAGTGATTCAGCATCACTGAAGAGATTGATCTTGCGTGGATCCGACGGTTGTTACCTTTGAAGACTGTGCATCTTCTAGACGGTTAGGAGTCATGGTCTAGAGCATCCAAGAGGAAATTGTGGATCATCGAGTGACCGAGTCTGTGAAGGTTTGGAAGTCACCTGAAGACTTACCACGAGTGGTTGGGCGAGGTCTGTGTGACTGTCGGCATTCTGGGAACGGGGGTCCCCAGACTTGCCTGCCTGCGGCCCATGGCGTGGCTGTGCTGGAAGGTCTATACGGCCCATCATCATCAACAAGGCATTCAAGACCCTCGCGAGGGGCCAAGCCTCACGAGGAAGACGACGCAAGACCTCCTCAGGAGCGGCCTCACCAGGCAGCCTCGCGAGGAGCGGAGATATCAAGGCGGGGCAAATCCCGGGAGGCTCTCGTGATGTGAGCCATGACGATCGGCACCAGGCGGGCGCCAGCGCGCATAGCGTCCTTGTTTTGTCTTTGGTGCTTAGGAGGCAAGTGTAGGCGCGGAATACCGATGCATCAGGCAAAGGTTTCCATATCAGTGCAACGAGACCAAGACTAGAAGAATGGCAGGATGGAGGTCGCCATGGAGCCCAGGACGGCGTCACCACCAGAACCTTTGGCAGGCGAAGACCACCTTTTGTCAGGATAGCTTCTACTAGCTGTCCCCTTTCAAATTGGCCGCCCTTGTTGGCTCCCTTCCCGCTCAATATTTGGGGAGAGCACCAGGGCCTACGTAAGTAAGACTAGCCACCACCAAAGAATGGGGAGGGGGAGATCTGAGATCTGATCTCATCTGATAAAAGGCCAACCCTTAGCCACACCAAGCACAAGAACACCTCAACCTCAGGAGGCTGTTCTTCCCCTTGTACTGTTCATCATCATCCCAAGAGGCAATCCACCACCACTGCACTGGAGTAGGGTATTACACCACATCGGTGGCCCGAACCAGTATAAACCTTGTGTCTTTGTGTTGCGAGTGCATCAAGTTTGTTCGCGAGACCTTAGCGAGCTAGGGCGTATATCGGTAGGAGGGAGAGAACTTTGCGCGCACCCTAGAGTTTGAACCTCAAGGGTTTGCCAGAACCCGCGATCCGACATTTGGCGCGCCAGGTAGGGGTGCGCCGAAGCTTCCCTTCCGTTGATCGGCGCTCCATCGCTCCATCGTCTCTATGGCGGATGCTCGCCGTGCTCGAGCTGAGAGTCGGGCTGCCCTCACTGCCCGTGTTGCTCAAACGGCTCCCGTCGGCGAGCCACCTCATCGGACCCCGTCGCCTGCCGCTAACGCCGCCACCAGCTCGGCGGAGAACGAGCATCAAGCGTCCTCGCTACACCCATCAGTGCGGCAGGACGGGTGCACTGCCACCCCATCACTAACCCCGGCCGGTTCCTCGTCCCATGCACGTCGCGCTCCCGTGGATGCGCCGGCCGTGCTCCTCATGGGGAACGAGCTCCTGCGCTACCGCCTGATCGACGACCTCTACGAGGATTGGCTCGACCGCGTCGCCGAGCTCCTCCGCGCCACAGGGGGCTCCCCGGCGCCATCCCCTCTCTACATCGCCCTCCTCCAGCGACATGCGACGTGGCTTGTGGAGTGCCTCCACCACCTCTGCCCCAAGACGGTGCCTTGGCAACAAGGCGCGCGGCCCCACAGCGTGATCCACCACGCCCAGTGCCCGCGCGCGAAGAGAGAAGCTGCCAACAGATTCCTCGGCCGAGAGAAGCTGCACCTGCGCTCCCCGCGCCGCCTCGCCAAGCCCGTGCGCTACCCGTGGTGGTGGCGCGCGGGCCTCATCAAGTCCAAGCTCCACCTCCGAGACGGGCCCCGGCGACCATGGCCGGCTACCGTGCCTTCACCCCCGAGCTGTGTAGCGTCGCCTGGCCGCGCAAGTTCAAGCCGGATCTACCTCCTCGCTATGACGGCACCCCCGACCCCGCCGAGTTCCTGCAGCTCTACGAGCTGAGCATGGAAACGGCCAATGGCGACAAGAAAGTTATGGCGAACTGGTTTCCTATGGCTCTCAAGGATGGTGCCCTCTCGTGGCTCCTGAACCTGCCGCATGGCTCAATCTCCTCTTGGGACTAGATGCGCGACCGCTACATCGCCAACTTCCAGGGCACTCGCGACCGCCTGCCGGCCGCGGGTGACCTGCGCTGCATCAAGCAACAACCGGGAGAGACCCTCCAGAAGTACATCCAGCGCTTCAACAACACTCGCCTCAAGATCCCCAAGGTTACGGATGAGGCCATCATCTCCGCGTTCTCTGACGGTGTCCGCGACATCAAGATGAAGGAGGAGCTCGCTATCCACGAGGAGCTGTGCACATCTCAGGAGCTGTTCAACCTGGTGACCAAGTGCGCAAGGGCTGAGGAGGGGTGCCTTTCCCTCCTCGAGCTGCCAGCTGCGGGCACAGAGGAGAATAAGGCCAAGGCCAAGGACGTGAAGCGCAAGGAAGCAGCCGTGCTCGCAGCGGAGCCAGACACCAAGCGAGGCAGAGACCAGCCCGAGTCGTCCAAGAACAACCGACCATTCCGCGCCTTCCACAACCTGAACACCCACAACACGAGTGACTGTCAAGAACTCAGAGCCAGTCGTGAAGGGCGCTTTGGTTGATGCCCCGAGTGCAGCGACCGAGGCTATGGCCGAGGAGGAGGATGTGGAGGCGGACGCTGGGATGACCGTGGCCCGCGCCAGGAGTGGCGCAACAGGCCTCGTGAGGACCGCTGGCAGGATCATCCTCGCGAGGGCGCCTGGAGGGACCAGCCTCGTGAGGATCGCCCTCAGGGCAACAACGGTCTTCCCCTGCTGCTGCCACCACCCAGACGGAATGACGACCACCATCAAGATGAGGGGCTGGGGGCTTCCAGGAGCCGCGCGCAATCGCCTGCATATTGGGCGGCCCACAGGCCCCAGCCCACAGTGTAGCTTCAAATAGTTCGCTCGTGAGGTGAATGCACTCCTTCCCAAGCTCGAGGCCACGTGCCCGCTCAGGTGGTGCCAGTGCACCATCACTTTCAGCTCGGCAGATCAGCTCAAGTGCGCAGCCATCACTGGCGCCCTCCCGATGCTTTGCTCACCAGTCATCAGCAACATGCAAGTTACCAAGACCCTCATCGACGGCAACGCAGGGCTCAACTCCTGTCCGTCGAGACGTTCGACAACCTCCAAGTGCCATATGAGCAGCTTCAGCCTACCAAGCCTTTCTCGGGAGTGACCGACGGTTCCACCACGCCGATAGGGCAGGTTCGACTCCATGTCACCTTCGGGGAACGCAAGAACGACTGCACCGAGCTCATCGACTTTGACGTCGTGCACATCCGTCTACCATAAAACGCCATCCTCGGATATCCAGCCCTGCCAAGTTATGGCGGTGACACACCACGGTTACAATGTCCTGAAGATGCTAGGAAGCGGTGGAATCATCACGGTCCCGTGCGAAGAGAGGGATGCGGTGTGCTCGCTCAAGCGTGCCTTTCAAGCTGCCGCAATCGACGACCCCAACAGTAAGAGCAAGGATCCTCCTGAGGCCATCCCCAAGAAGAAGAAGCAGCTGCGCCATGCCGGACCTCAGGAGGGTGGCGTTGTAGCTGGAACCTCGTCAGGATCAGCGCCGGCTCCAGGGGCGCCTCCCTCCGTCGCATAGGAAGGCGCGCCCAGCGCCCTCCTCGGGCAGGGCTCGGGGGCTCTCTTCTGGAGGGCCTCAGATCTTGCCAACATCACGAGGGAGGCGCTCGGGCACCACTTGGAGGCGCGCTTCGCGGCACGTTTCCCTTGGGAGAACACATGGCAAGGAGCGCCCACCGCTCAGGAGTTCATCACCAAGACCACTCAGGAACTGCAAGACGCAAGGGCCATGTGCGGCGACCACCGCTCACGAGGCACAGCTCCCCATCCAGGCGAGGATGCTGGGTCGCATGTCTGCGCCTATGTACCAGGGCTCAACAGGGCCGCATCTCAGGAGCTTTTCTGGCCTTTGCCCGTGGGCCGTTCCGAGGGTCCACCACACAGCTACGTTCGCATGCCCTTTGGCTTGCTGAGCGTGTCGTCAGCCTATCAGTGCAACCTGTAGCGTGTCCTGGCGGCTCAGGAGGCCAGGCACCACGTCGTCCTGGCAGAGATGGAGATAGACCTCAGGGAACCACCTGAGCCCCTAGAGCCTCCCAAGGCTCAGTGCCCCGGTGGCTCGTGAGGAACGACCCCTTCGTCGTGTGCCTTCAGCTGCACCAACTCTCCTTTGTTGATGGAACCAGGTGACATTTTCCAAGTTCGTTTATCTAGGAGGACCCCTCGGGCTGAATTATTCCCAGGCCGCGTGGGTCCGTCCCTGTGGCATGTATCTCTTTTGCTTATGCCTTTAGTTTACCCTATTGGGTGCGCCCCTCGGGCTGCATCATCCCCAAGCCGCTCAGGTCTGAATCGGTGGCATGTATATTTCTGCATTTACCAAGCTGATTTCCCTTCCATGCTTAACCTACCTATGGCAATCACTTGCTTGATTGTTGCCCACTATGGGGGCCACGCGTCGGCACCCTTCTTCAGGGCCCCTTTTGCGTTGTCTGGCCATCTCGCGGGACCAAGACAATAAACAAGGGCCGAGACCAGGCGCAACCCGCCTTGAGGTAGGACCTCGTGAGTCCCGCGCTGGCTCACGAGTGCACAGGCACACCTCGCTAAACCCTACCGTGCCAGCCACGTGTCAGGGTGGAGCTGTACACGCCCCGGGGGCTCTCCGGAGTAGGAAGTTCCCTCGCCCGCTCCAGAAGCAAAACAGCGGTTCGACACCCTTCTTCGCGTTAACTTGCAGGGGCTTCTTGAGGATCAGGGCAGGCGGTACCATGGACTCTCCTTCATTCTTGCGATTCGCTTGCTAGTAAAAAAGGGGGCTCCTGAGCATCGCGTCTCAAGAGCTCTTACTTGCTCTCCAGCCCTCACCCCTTAGCCTTGACCACGGCATCACGACCTAGCATACCAGCGGCGGCTGAGCTCGCTCGAGGGCCGGGACCTGAGGACACATAGCACAAAGAAGAGCATGGAGGGGAGGGGGAAACCCGCACGGGCCTGGCATGGCTACAACGACCAACGCACGAGCACGGGCGCGCCACGAGGAATAGACTCCAGATAGACCAGATAAGTTAACACACGGAACCCACCTATCGCCACGACACAAGACCTTCTCAGCGGATTTGTTGCGGCAATGTTGCCTCCCTTTCTTGCCTCTTCACGGTTGCTTGGGCACTAAGGGGGACCTCTTGAGCATCGCACCTCAGGAGCTCTTACCAGACTTCGGGCCGCTCAGCTCCTGGCCTTGACCACGGCATTGCGACCAGGCATACCAGTGATGGCTCCAGCCTGCCTGGGGACCGGGACCTATCAGCGTAGAGCACCAAGCCGTCACGAGGATAGAAAGGGGAGACTGAGCCGAAGCAGGCCTTACTCCTTCCGCTACCCTGTTGTGGGGATACTCTCTCCCTTTCCCATTCTAAGGCAGCCGCTTGAGCGCTAAAGAGGACCTCCTGAGCATCGCGCCTCAGCAGTTCTTACTGGACTTCGGGCCGCTCACCTCCTGTCTTTGACCATGACATCGTGACCTGGCATACCAGCGATGGCTGCAGCCTGCCTGGGGACCGGGACCTGTCAGCGTAGAGCATCAAGCCGCCGCAGGATTGGAAAGGGGAGGTCGAGCCTCGGTAGGATATGCGCCCACGCAATTCCATAACAAGGACCATATGTACGCAAAAGACATTACAGACCCTTTACATGCCCCATGGGGTACTTCATGATTCTTCGCCGAGAACCAGAACGAGAACTAAGAGGAATCCTATCTACACCCTCCCGTGGCGGACACCATCATTAATAGTGGGCCACGGGAGGCCGACGCCGACCCCATCCAGATCAGCGGCGGCGGCTGGACGCCGCAGCCCTGCTCCGAGCTCGGCAGGAGCTTGGCGGCACGTAGCTGTCGTCGCTCGTCTCCGGAGACTTCAAGGGCTCAGGAGAGTCGCTGGACCACCATGAGTCGCCGCTGTCGCTGGAGGAGCTGCAGGCAAGACCAGTGGAGGGCCCTGCGCCCGCCGTGACGTCGTCCTGGTGACCTCCTTCAGGGCAGCACTCCAGGCGGCGGCCTTCCTCGTCGAAGACCTTGAATAACAGCACGGAGGTGCCATCGTACTCGAAGTGGATTGCGAGGGCGCCCTCCGCACGGCAGACCCGGGCAATCTCACCCCAGCCTCGGGTCATGAAGATCTTCCCAAAGGTGAAGGTTCCAATCTCCGCTCCGGTTACTGGGGCGCTGCAGTTAGCATGCTTAGCCAAGGTTTGCAAACACCCCTCGGCGGCACCTCGGCGGCGAAGAACGGTGGGAGGCGTATCTAGGTGCTTGGTGGCATCGCCGCCCACAGCACGAACTCACGCGATGAGTCTGCGGCATGGACCTCTGGGGAGACGGCGTGTGTCCTCGTGGCGCGGCGACCACGGCGGCGGCGCGGGCAATGCCGCTCGTCGCTCTGTCCTCTTGAGCCCTCGGCTCGGGCGTACAAGGGTAGAGGATACCATGGAGAAGGCCGCTCGCACCAGGGCCTCATCACCACCTGCATCGCCGCTTCATCGCGACGGTGAACCGACCTCTTCTACGGTGGAAGCGGCTCTGGATCATCGCGGGGGGGCTTTCCTTTCTCTTCGGCGGAGAACCTTCGGATGGGCGCCATTGCCGCAAGTGGTGGAGCAAGGAGGAAGAAGCACATGAACCAAGAAGAGATGGTCGATCGGGGCTCCGCCCCCCTTCCCATTTATAGCAGAAGAAGGCCAACCGGCGCCTCCCATGATCACATGCAATATTGATTTTCCTTGCATGTCGCAGGGAGTTGTCAAGTCGAGCAGTTGCCGAGGCAGCGTGGGGAAGCGGAGGCGCCCATGACCAATCAACCGCTATGCGTCAATCGAGGCCGCATGCTTTTGGGGCCCGCGGCGCTCCGTGCATGATCCTTTGGCTTCGTCTTCAAGCCAAGCCCGAGCGCGCCTTGGGCCCGGGGGCTACTGTCGGCGTTCTAGGAACGGGGGTCCCCAGACTTGCCTGCCTGCGGCCCATGGCGTGGCTGTGCTGGTAGGTCTGTACGGCCCATCATCATCAACAATGCATTCAAGACCCTCGCGAGGGGCCAAGCCTCGCAAGGCGGACGACGCAAGACCTCCTCAGGAGCGGCCTCATCAGGCTGCCTCGCGAGGAGCGAAGATATCATGGCGGGGCGAACCTCGCGAGGCCGTGACGTGAGCCATGATGATCGACACCAGGCGGGCGCCAGCGCACATAGCGTCCTTGTTTCCTCTTTGGTGCTAAGGAGGAAAGCGCAGGCGTGGAATACCGAGGCATCAGGCAAAGGTTTCCATATCAGTGCAACGAGACCAAGACCAGAAGGACGACAGGACGGAGGTCACCATGGAGCCCAGGACGGCATCACCACTAGAACCTTTGGCAGGCGAAGACCACCTTTTGTCAGGATAGCTTGTACTAGCTGTCCCCTTTCAAATTGGCTGCCGTTGTTGGCTCCCTTCCCGCTCAATATTTGGGGAGAGGACCAGGGCCTATATAAGTAAGACTACCCACCACCAAAGAATGGGGAGGGGGAGATCTGAGATCTGATCTCGTCTCATAAAAGGCTAACCCTTAGCCACACCAAGCACAAGAACACCTCAACCTCGGGAGGTTGTTCTTCCCCTTGTACTGTTCATCATCAGCCCAAGAGGCAATCCACCACCACCACACTGGAGTAGGGTATTACACCACATCAGTGGCCCGAACCAGTATAAACCTTGTGTCTTTGTGTTGCGAGTGAATCGAGTTCATCCACTAGACGTTAGCGAGCTAGGGCGTAGATCGGTTGGAGGGAAAGAACTTCGCGTGCACCCCAGAGTTCGAACCTCAACGGTTTGCCGGAACCCGTGATCCAACAGTGGCCTTAGCTCAAGGGGAATATGGTGAGGACTGAGTGTCCCGAGCTACATGTTCAGGACTGGGTGTCCGGGACTGTGTGTCCCCAGGTTTAAATACCTAGCCGCCCTAACCAGACATACAACTGTTACAGCTGTTGGAACTGGTCTACCAAATCACCGTCTTCACCAAGCTACCTGGTTCCATTTCCTCAACCCTTCCATTTCCTCATTTCTGTGTTGGGTGCTTATTTATATCTGTTTCAAGACTTTCACTAAAGACTTTCTCTATTTCCTTAGTTCAGTTTCTTCAGTCTGTTTGTCTTGTCCTGTGTTATCCTGTGTTTACGCTTTTTGTACTCTGTGGTTGTTTTCATTTCTTCATGAAGACCATGCTCATGCTCTGTTATGTTTACTTCTGAGTACTTATTCTATTGCAAGTAGTTCTTCACTCAGGAATTTCCTCACCCTGAAATTCCTCAGTGAAGAATTCATAAAAATCGCCTATTCACCCCCCTCTTGTCGATATAACGCACTCTCAATTGGTATCAGAGAAAGGTACTCCCTTGTTTTGTGTGATTTTGGTTTAACCGCCTAGAGTTTTAGTTATGTCGGCCGCAGGTATGATCAAGGTTTTTGCTGGGTGTCCTACCTTTGATGGGATGGACTACCCCTACTGGAAGAATAAGATGCGCATGCACCTTGAGGCAACTGATAATGATCTCTGGTACGTTGTGGAGAATGGTGTTCCCTCTGTCACTCCCACCATCAACGCTGCTGATGTGAGGAGATTCAAGCAAATCGACTCTCAAGCGAAGAATATCATATGTGGCCATCTGAGCAAAGGGCAGTATGGCAGAGTGAGTGCTTTGGAGATAGCTAAGCTTATCTGGGACAGGCTGTCCAAGGTCAATGAGGGAGTCTCAACACAACGTGACTCTCGAGTTGACGTTCTTCGAAATCTCTTCAACCGCTTCAAAAGACTCGACAATGAAAATGTTCAGCAAACCTTCGATCATCTCGATGACATCTCAAATGAGCTTCAAGCACTTGTTGTCACTGATATCACTGACCATGAGGTGGTGAAGAAATTGCTGAGATCGCTTGATTCCTCATTTGATACCTTGGCATTGATGATACAAGAATGTTAATACTATAAGTCACGTGATCCAACCGATATCCTCGAGAGACTAAACACTCATGAGTTCCAGCTTGCTGAGAAGAGAGATCTCTATGGACCAAGCTATGGTAGATCACGGGCTCTGAAGGCAAAGGCCATGTCTGAATCTGAAGGTGAAGATTCTGACAGCAGCCTTGGTGACCCTGAAGAACTGAGCCAGGAGCTAGCTATGCTCGTGAGGAAGTTCCAGAAGTTCTCAAGACATGGTCGCTTTGGTAAATCCTCAAGAGGGGGTGACTTGATAACATATTGCTCATCCCATGATTACAAGAAGAGACTCTGCCACAAATACAAGAAGCCTGGACACTGTGTTCAAGATTGTCCTCAGTGGGAAAAGAGATCAAAGAATAAGAAATACAAGGATTACAGTTCTGATGATTCAAAGAAGAAGAAGAAATCTTCAAAGTACTCGTCATCAAAACCTTCAAGGTCCTCCTCTCACAAGAAGAGCGGCTCCAAGAAGGCTCGGGCGTTCATTGGCAAGGAAATGGACTCTAAGGTTGAATCTGAGGAAAATGAGGAAGGGGAGGAATCTGAGGAGTCAGACTCTGGTGTAGCGAGCCTAGCCCTCACTACCGCGTTCATTAGCAAGTCCATCTTCAACTCTGAAGAAAAGGACCTCCCCAATACTACTGATGACAGCGATGAGGACTATGCTCCCACCTATTGCTTCATGGCAAAAGGCTCAAAGGTACTCAAATATCCCTCCTCTAAATCTAGTGAGGATGAATCTGATGAAAATCTCAAACCCAGCTATTCTAAACTTGCTAAAATTGTTGTGAAACTACAGAAGGCTCTTGAAAAGGTTCAAAACATTCTAGATAAAAGTGATGGTATGTTCGGCGACAAATGCATCGCACAAAAATTCTGACTGAAAATCTTCAGAGACTTCAGTCCAAGTTTGGCAATCTTCAAGGTCATCATAACACTCTCCTATCTGATCATGAGAAGCTTTCTTATGAATTTCATCAAAGAAAACAAGATCTTGAGCAGTTAAGAGTGAGTTATGAAGATCTTCTGATGGAGCGTCATTCATTACTTGCTCAACAGATCAACGCTACTCAGGACGAATTTGTTCCTCCATGTTTGAAGTGCATTGAACGTAAAACTGCTACTTCTTCACCTGAATGCTCAAATACTTACATTGCTGCAAATTCTTCAACTGCCTCTGCTATCACTAATTCCTCATCTGAGGACATTGCTAGTATCACTGATGATGCAGGGCTAAAGGAATTGTATATGATAGGCATGTACAAAAGCCTCTGTCAGATGTGGGGTTTCGGCAAACCCTTAAGGTTCGAACACTGGGGTGCGCGCGGAGTCTTTCCCTCCTACCGATCTACGCCCTAGAACGCTAAGATCTCGCGGACGAACTCGACGAACTCGCAACACAGAAAGACACATGATTTATACTGGTTCTGGCCACCATTGTGGTGTAACACCCTACTCCAGTGTGGTGGTGGATTGCCTCTTGGGCTGATGATGAACAATACAAGGGGCAGAACAGCCTCCTGAGGTTGAGGTGTTCTTGTGCGTGGTTAACTTGTATGGGTGAGAGAGTGATCTAAGATGTCGTCTCCTCGCCCCCCTTTTCTATGGTGGTGACTAGCCCTACTTGTAAAGGCCCTAGTCGTCTTCCCAAATATTGAGCGGGAAGGGAGCCAACAACGGCGGGCAATTTGAAGGGGGACAGCTAGTACAAGCTATCCTGACAAAAGGTGGTCTGTGCCTGTGAAAGGCTCAGGTGGTGACGCCGTCTTGGGCTCCATGATGACCTCCGTCTTGCCGTCCTTCTGGTCTTGGTCTTGTTGCACCAAAATGGCAACCTTTGCCTGATGCCTCGGTACGCTCTAGTTTCCTTAGCACCTATGAGGAAACAAGGACGCTGCATGTGCTGGCGCCCGCCTGGTGTCAATCGTCATGGCTCATGTCATGAGAGCCTCGTGAGGTTCGCCTCGCCTAGATATCTCCGCTCCTTGTGAGCCTGCCTGACTAGGATGCTCCAGAGGAGGTCTCGTGTCGTCCTCCTCGCGAGGCTCGGCCCCTTGCGAGGCTCAGCCCCTCGCTAGGGTCTTGGATGCCTTCTTGATGAAGATGAGCTGTACTGCCTGCTGGCTTAGCCACGCAGTGGGCCGCTGGCAGGCAAGCCTAGGGACCCCCGTTCCCAGGACGCCGACAGTAGCTCTCGGGCCCAGGGTGCGCTCGGGCTTTGCTTCGCGGCGATGCCAATGGCCAAGCACGGAGCACCGCGGGCCCCAAAAGCCTGCGGCCTCGACTGACGCGTCGCAGTTGATTGGTCGTGGGCGTCTCCGCTTCCCCACGCTGCCTCGGCAACTGCATGACTTGATGAGTCCCTGCGACATGCAAGGGAAACCATCATTACCTGCGGTCGTGGGAGGTGCCGCTTGGCCTTCTCTTGCTATAAATGGGAAGGGGGGCGGAGCCCCCGTTGCCCATCTCTTCCTCGCTTGTTGCTTCTTCTTCCTCGCTCCACTCCTAGCTTCGCCTTCCTCGCTTTGTTGCTCGCTGTGCCACCAATGGCGCCACGAGGAATGTTCTCAGCCGCCGAGAAGGCAAAGGCCCCTCGCGATGGACCCGGCTCGCCGGCCCCCAAGCGCGAATGTGGCCGTCCACGCAAGCACACCGCGTCCCCTATCGCGGCCCACTTTCGAAGTGGCGCCACGGCACGC